>NC_142957.1:9036936-9111936 GCF_046866305.1 Octopus bimaculoides | reverse complement strand
ACATTAGGACACAACCATTGATGAGATAACCTTAAGGACATAGCCATATTAAGGGGCACAGCATTTGATGAAATAATCTCTAGTTATGTTCCCTTTAGGTGCAGTTGGATCCACTGCACGCATGGCTGCAGTCGGTAGTGGTAACAGTAATTTGGATGCAACCAGCATCTGTTGCAGTCTTGCTCAAACAGCTACAGATGCACTCAACACCACCACAAGATCACCGGCTGTAAATGCATTAAATGTCGGTATATACTCGGGTCTGGTTGCAGTGTTAGGTTTGCTTACGTTGCTCACCAACTGCCTGCTCATTGTAGTCATAAGCCGATCTCCCAGCCTGCGGGGTTACGCGAACTACCATTTACTGAATCTCTGCTGCAATAACGTTCTCTTGTGCGTCTGTGCGTTCCTACTGTTTTCAACGATGATGACGGACGGGCAAACAGATCCACAGAATGGTTGCTTAGGTTCCATGTCTTCAAACCTTGCCTCATTGCACCTTCTTGGTGCAACCCCGACAAAGCTGAACATTACACCATCAGATCCTACAGCGTCAAGCCCCACACTGTCAAGCTTTCTACGATCAGATCCTTCAGTGTTAGGCCCCACAGTACCAAGTCTACATGTGTCAAGTCTTGCATCTACAACTCAAGTGTCAGATCCTGTGGCGTCGACCGTTGTGCCATCGGACCAAATGATGCTCAACTCTGCAAAAACATCAATGTGTGGCATCCAGTTGTTCATCTGCTCGAACTTCTTCCTGCAGTACTGCTTCGGGTTCATGTCAGTTAGCTATTACCACTGCTGGACACTGCACCGCCCGCTGGTCACTCTGCACAGGAGGCGAAAATTTATAATCTATTCTATTGCAACGTCCTGGCTCCTCTCAGCGCACTTGAGCGCTGCCCTAGTTGTTGTCTTCGTAGACGACCTCACTTGGAGGCTGTTCACACCATTGCTCATCTCTCAGACAAAATCTGCAACAGCAACGATGCCGACAACAACAGCGGCAATGGTAAACGCGACAAAAGCACCGACTCTAAATGCCAAACTGCGACACGGTGACCTCACGACGGCTCAACTCCTTATCATCTTTATCTTCCTGATGTTGTTCCTAGCCAGTTTTATTTTCGTGGTTGTCATTCATATAAACGTCTACTTCATGTTGAGAAATGGTGCCGCAAGGAGCGTCAGTTTTGAACTTGGTCTTTCGAAAACAAAGACGACGAGAAAGAACGAAGAAATGAAGAAGGAGAAGAAGGAGAAAAAATGGAAGTTAAAGAAGACAAACCAAATCAGACCTTATGGTATGATACTCAGTAACAATAAACCCCTAAATGAAACAACAAGCCCCCTAAGTCTCTGCAATGTTGTTTCCATCCACAAAAATATCGCAGATTCGTCAATTTTCATTGTGGCCACTCGGGAGAGCTATGCTTCGGCAATGTTGGGAAAAGCCAGACCAGAAGCACAACAGCTCCACCAACGTACCTCATCATGCTTATCCACATCGTCGTCGTCATCGTCGTCATCAACATCGTTGTCAGCGTTACCTTTGATAATACTACCATCACCACCGCCACCACCACTACCACTACAACAACAACAACAACAACAACAACAGCAGCAACCACCACCGCTACCGTCGGCACCGAAACCACAACCACTGCCGTCGCCGCTTTCGTTGTCATCGGTTTCGTTCCACGATGACGCCGATCGCAACTACAACAGTAGCAACAACAACAGTGTGTCAGGTGGTTGTAATGGCAATAGTTGTGTACATAATAGTGTACATGAGGATAATGGTGATTGTGATGGTGGTGGTGGTAGTAGTGGTGGTGGTGATAGTGGTAGTAGTGGTGGTGGTGGTGGTGGTAGTGGTGGCTTTGGTGGTAGTGGTGGTGATGGTTGTGGTGATGGTGGTAGTAGTGGTGGTCGTTGTAGTGATGGTGTTGGTGATGGTGGTAGTGGTGGTGGTGGTGGTGGTGGTGGTGGCTTTGGTGGTAGTGGTGGTGATGGTTGTGGTGATGGTGGTAGTAGTGGTGGTCGTTGTAGTGATGGTGTTGGTGATGGTGGTAGTGGTGGTGGTGGTGGTGGTGGTGGCTTTGGTGGTAGTGGTGGTGATGGTTGTGGTGACGGTGGTAGTAGTGGTGGTCGTTGTAGTGATGGTGTTGGTGATGGTGGTAGTGGTGGTGGTGGTGGTGGTGGTGGTGGCTTTGGTGGTAGTGGTGGTGATGGTTGTGGTGATGGTGGTAGTAGTGGTGGTCGTTGTAGTGATGGTGGAGGTGGTGATGGTAGTGGTAGTGGTGGTGATGGTTGTGGTTGTGGTGGTAGTGGTCATGGTGGTTGTGGTGATGGTTGTGGTTGTGGTGAAAGCAGCACGAATGCTTATGAAGAACGTCATCCATACAGCTTTCTGCCAAAGAAATCGGCCCTCGGGGCCAACAGAGCTCCTCGTTTCGATGACATCTCTCCTCTCAACTACACCAGCATTGCCAGCAACAACACCAACAAGAACAATACAACCACTACCAACAGCGCCACAACGACCACACTTGCCTCCCGTTCTAGCATTACCACTGCCACCTACCCCAATACCACCACCGCTACACACATTATCACCACTACTGCCATCCACCCCAACACCACTACCACCACCCACACCAACCCTGGCACCACCACTGCCACTCACATCCGTCGCAATACCACTGCTGTTACTAACTCCAATGCTATCATTACCACCACCAACACTACCACTATCGACAACACCATCACCGTCACCACCAACAACAATAACGGTGCCATCAGTAACAACAGCAACAAGACAAATAATATAATTAACACCAACACCAACACCACTACCATCAATACCATCCCCACTGTCACCGTCAACAATACCTACTCCACCACCACCACCACCACCACCAGCATCAACTGCACCAATGTCAATCTAAGCAGCGTGATGGCTACCAGTCACACCAAAACGGATGATGTCTCAATCCCTCCACTCAACAACTCCCGGACAAGCCTTCTCAAATGTACCATGAAAAACAACCTAATACTGGCCCTGTCTTTCTACATACTTACTGCACCATTACCATTCTGTACAGTGTTTCGGATGAAAATGCAGTTCCACCCGGGGACAAGCGATCCTCTAGGTAACTGGACTCTGCTCGTTGTTTACCTGTTGTTTCTCCTTAATGGGATTATCTGCCCTTTCTACTATTTCTTCTTCAGTAAACATGTCCGACATTGTGCTCTCCGACTGTTTGCAAAAGCCAAATTGAAATGGGCTAACTGCCGTGCCAGCTTTTGCTTTTCCTCCCTCCGTACCTGACAAGAATATATAACAGCATAGGTCTGAGCAGATTTTAGGTTTATTAAAATACATTTGTGACATCTTTCAACCACCAAAAACAAATTCACCACAGTTACCATGGAGAAAAAAAATTCTCTCTTATGGCAAAAGGAGTAAAAACACCATATCTGCCCAGTATTGCCAATTATCAGATTCCCACACGCAGCATTTCTAGCTCTTTAGCAGTTATCAGTGAGGAATACCAAAAAGAGACAACTCTAGACTTGATTAAAACTACAGCTTTAACTAGAACAGAGTCAACAGCATTGACTGAGTTGCACTATTTGATCCCCAGGTTAGGCGAAATTCAGAAGAATCAGCACTAAACAGTGTTTAGACACAAGCAAATTTTAGGCTTGTTAAAATATGTTTGTGACTCATCTCAACTTCTAAAGGCAAATTTACAGCAGTTACCATGGGGAAATATATTCTTTCTTATAACAAAACGGTGTAAAAACACCATATCTGCCCAAATAGGTCTGTTATAAGTCTTCAGACTCATTAGGCTAGAGGTTACTCCAGTTTCTATGGCCTTTAAGCGACCACCTCTTTGAGTGGAATGCCAGTCCATTGCTGCATTAACCATCCTGCAAGCTGCTGTTGGTACTCATCCTTGATTGAAAGGAGGGGCAATAACAAATAAAGGGTCAATAGAATAAAGTGGCTGTGTTGTTAAATGTTTGTAGCTGTGGTATTTCATCTAAGGAAGGCCCCTGTAAAGACATATAGTGCCAAAAAACACAGTATAATTCAAAGCTAGGTGAAAAAAAACCACATCGGAAATGAACAAGAATGATATATATATATTAATTCATTATTTACATTATTTACATTCAACAGATATTTGTCCTCATCTTGTTTGTTGTTAACACAACATTTCAGCTGATATACCCTCCAGCCTTTTTCAGGTGTCTTGGGGAAATTTTGAACCTGGGTTCTCGTTCCTAATGTATTTTCGATGTTGTTGTTGTTGTTGTTATTATTATTATTATTGTTCAGGTCACTGCCTGGAATCAAACTCGGAATCTTGGGGTTAGTAGCCCGCGCTCTTAACCACTACACCTTATGCCCGTATATATTGATATTTCACAGTATTTTCTGCTCATATAGGCATGGGGGTGTGGTAAGAAGCTTGCTTCCCAACCTCATGATTCCAGGTTCAATCCCACTGCATGGCAAGAGCAAGCCTTGTGAGTGGATAAGTACCAGTTGAACACTGGTGTTGATGTAATCAGCTTACTCCTCCTCTAAAAAATTGCCAGCCTTATGCCTAAATGTGATACTAAACTCTGCCAAGGTCAACTTTGCCATTCATCCTTTTGGAGTTGATAAGTACCAGTTGCGTACTGGGGTTGATGTAATTGACTTAGAACATCCCCTAAAATTATGCCTAAAAGTTTGATATGTTGGGGTCAACTTTGCCACTCGTCTTTTCAGGGTCGATAAAATAAGCCCCGACTGAGAGCTGGGGTTGATATAAATTACTCTCTTTTACTCTTTTACTTGTTTCAGTCATTAGACTGCGGCCATGCTGGAGCACCGCCTTTAGTCGAGCAAATCGACCCCTAGGACTTATTCTTTGTAAGCCTAGTACTTATTCTGTCGGTCTCTCTTTTGCTGAACTGCGTTTTTGATTTCAGATCCTGCATAGGACAACTTTACCTTTCATCATTTCGAGGTCAATAAGCTAAAGTACCAGTCAGTACAGAATACTGACAACTTCTCTGCTCCTAAATTTGCTGGCCTTGTGCTAAATTTTGAAACTGTAAAGATGGTGAGCTGGCAGAATTGTTAGCACCTCAGACGAAATGCCTGGCAGCATTTCTTCAGGCATTTTATGTTCTGAGTTCAAATCCCACTAACTTTGCCGTTGTTCATCCTTTTGAGTTCGATAAAATAGGTACCAGTTGTATACTGGTATCACTGTGAATGACTAAACTCCTTCCTCAAATTCCTGGTCTTGTGTTTATCTTACAAACTTTTATAATTATAACTTTTTACTTCTTAGATTTTTTGCCTTAAGATGAAGGAAAATGATTAAAAATTAAATTTCTTACAAAAGTCAATAAAATCATATTTGTTTGTTTTTGCTTATTTTTATTTTTTATTTTACATAATCTGAGGAAAGAAGGGACAACACCTATAGCTTCTGCTCTGCGCCCTAGTGTTAAAGGATGTACACACACAACAGAGTGTAAGCTCCCTGAGAAAAATGTTGGACATAAGAAGCATCAGATGTGGTGTGCAAGAGAGATGTTTGCGCTGGTATGCTCTATTACTCTTTTACTTGTTTCAGTCATTTGACTGTGGCCATGCTGGAGCACCGCTTTTAGTCGAGCTAATCAACCCCAGGACTTATTCTTTGTAAGCCTAGTACTTATTCTCTCGGTCTCTTTTTGCCGAACCGCTAAGTTACGGGGACGTAAACACACCAGCAACGGTTGTCAAGCGATGGTGGGGGAGACCAACACAGACACACAAGCACACATATATATACATATATATGACGGGCTTCTTTCAGTTCCTGTCTACCAAATCCACTCACAAGGCATTGGTCGGCCCGAGGCTATAGTAGAAGACACTTGCCAAAGGTGCCACGCAGTGGGACTGAACCCGGAACGATGTGGTTGGTAAGCAAGCTACTTATCACACGTACTACGGATGGATGAGATCTGTGTGAAGAAGTGCCACTCCCAAACAGTGGAAGGAATCCGGGGGAGAGGGAGACCCAGGAAGACATGGGATGAGGTGGTGAAGCATGACCTTTGAATGTTGGGCCTCACCGAGGCAATGACAAAAGACAGAGACCTCTGGAGGTATGCTGTGACTGAGAAGATCTGGCAAATAAAATGAGTCCACAGCTGTAACCTACACCAGTGTCGCATAACCAGCCCACCCAAAAATACCTTGGATCGTAGGGCAACATGCCGTGCTTGAGGAGACCTATTGAGTCAAGTACATCAGCATCAGCAATATCAAAATCAAATCAAATGGAAATTGTAGTTGTGAGCCCTATGCCGATAGCACATAAAAAGCACCATTCGAACGTGGCTGATGCCAGTGCCACCTTGACTGGCTTCCGTGCAGGTGGCACGTATAAAGCACCATCCGATCATGGTTGAGGCCAGCTCCTCTGGCCCCTTGTGCCGGTGGTACGTAAAAAGCACCCACTACACTCTAGGAATGGTTGGCATTAGGAAGGGCATCCAGCTGTAGAAACACTGCCAGATCAGAGTGGAGCTTGGTGCAGCCTCCTGGCTTCCCAGACCCCTGTCGAACCGTCCAACCCATGCCAGCATGGAAAACAGACTTTAAACGATGGTGATGATGATATATACATATACATATATATATATATATATATAAAATTTAAGGAATGGAGAAAACGCATGTTATAATTGCATACTTTATTCCTACATATGTTTCAAAGGATTACAACCTATGTGATCCATAGGGATCTGTGGTGTTAAAATTGTAACCTTCTCTTCGGGGAATGCATGGGAATCATCTTAAACGTAAGCCATTATGACCGAATGTATATATACTAATATTTAGCAGAAGCGATAGAGACTCAAGGGAACGGGTAGTGTATATTTTGTGTCTTAAATGAAAGAAAAAGAGATTAATATATTAAAGGGTATTGAGAAGGAGAAAAAAGGGGAAAAAAGGAAAAACGGATATAATTTGTATTATGATATTTTCTCTTTCCATATTATTCTGGATTTGCTATTTACACATTGAATTGAACTTTATTGCATTTTGATTATAAGCATAATTAATAAGTTTATTATTATTATTATTATTATTATTATTATTATTTAGAAATGAATTATTTATCCCTTTCTGATGACTTCAGGTTCGACATATCTTGCCGCTATTTGCTTCTACTTGAATCGAATTTTATAACCTCAAGTTTTTGTATAGCAGTATTATGGATAAGGGAGGCGCAATGGCCCAGTGGTTAGGGCAGCGGACTCGCGGTCATAGGTTTAGATTCCCAGACCTGGCGTTGTGAGTGTTCATTGAGCGAAAACACCAAAAGCCCCACAAGGCTCCGGCAGGGGGATGGTGGCGAACCCTGCTGTACTCTTTCACCACAACTTTCTCTCACTCTTTCTTCCTGTTCCTGTTGTACCTGTAATCGAAAGGGTCAGCCTTGTCACGCTGAATATCCCCGAGAACTACGTTAAGGGGTGCACGTGTCTGTGGAGTGCACAGCCACTTGCACGTTAATTTCACGCGCAGGCTGTTCCGTTGATCGGATCGACTGGAACCCTCGACGTCGGAAGCGACGGAGTGCCGACAACATTATGGATAAACATGATCTTATATGACATTATTATATATTTATACACACATGAAGAAATAGTTTAACAGAAAGAAACTCAAATTTGTTTTTAAAATGCATGATTGACCGATGACACTGGAATTAAAGGCGCGTACACACATATATATATATACATATATATTGGCACTTGTAAACTTTATTATTTCTATGGGGCAGCGATGAATGATCGAACCAACAAGTAAGTAAGAAATATTCTTAAATGTAAATTTTGAATTTTGCTTTTGTTATAAAATTACATCTCACAGCTGCTAAAAATATTTTTTTTTCGGCTATAGAATTATTTCACACATCTGTTTATATTTTTCGTCAAACATTTGAAATTACTATGCCCAGTGCGACAGACAACAGGTACTTTGCTTTCAAGAAATTTTTCCTCAACTTCGACTCCATTGTAATTGAAGTTGCAAATCAAATATCTGGATAATTTTTGCTGTTTAACAATTAATATTCTTTTCTCTGTTGGTTTCCATGTCAATTTTTTCCCCCACAGTAATGTCTAATTTGATAATTTTCCATTTTCAAACAATCATGTCTAAATCGGGGCAAAATAACTAATGACTAATTTTAGTATTGGCAGAGTTTTGGATAAAAAATCTCCGTTTCGACGGTGATTTTTCGAATTTCTTTTCCACCACAGTCTAACTTTTTCTCATCTCCCTCCCTTCTTCTCTTTAACCCCCATCCACACCGATTTCAGCCAATTTTTTTTCTTTCTGTAGCACGCACTTTGGAATCCGGATGGATATAAAAAGAGGGGTAGGCCTAAGAACTCCTGGCATAGATCAACACACAAGGAACTAGAGAAAGGGGGACATTCATGGCGGAGTATAAGTAGAGAAGCGAGAAATTATGCGACATGGAATTCAATTATTAAGTGGCCTATACTCCGTGTTGGAGGGTTAAAGGCAAGAAGAAGACGCACTTAAAAACGATGGGAGAACCCTTTAACGGTTAAAAAAAAACAGAGAGATTATATTTTCACAAGAAAATGTATGTAAAAAAGATTATATTTTCACAAAGAAAAGGAGTACCAAAAGGGCTTCTCTCACGACCACACTCCATCTCAATAATTTCTTCTCGGTGGAGATGGTGTATATGTAATCTGGGTATACCCCCACTTTTAAATTTTGTTTTTTTTTTACGGAATCCTATGTTTCAGACCATGGAGAATCCGATTGTGGAAAAAAATTTTCAAAAATCTCAATTTCAAAATTTCGATCCCCGCCCCCCGGTTTTTATATAGATCCACAGGGTAAACCTAACCCTAACTCAAACCCTAACCCTAACCCTAACCCTAACCCTAACTTCGACTCCATTGTAATTGAAGTTGCAAATCAAATATCTGGATAATTTTTGCTGTTTAACAATTAATATTCTTTTCTCTGTTGGTTTCCATGTCAATTTTTTCCCCCCACAGTAATGTCTAATTTGATAATTTTCCATTTTCAAACAATCATGTCTAAATCGGGGCAAAATAACTAATGACTAATTTTAGTATTGGCAGAGTTTTGGATCAAAAATCTCCGTTTCGACGGTGATTTTTCGAATTTCTTTTCCACCACAGTCTAACTTTTTCTCATCTCCCTCCCTTCTTCTCTTTAACCCCCATCCAGACCGATTTCAGCCAATTTTTTTTCTTTCTGTAGTACGCACTTTGGAATCCGGATGGATATAAAAAGAGGGGTAGGCCTAAGAACTCCTGGCATAGATCAACACACAAGGAACTAGAGAAAGGGGGACATTCATGGCGGAGTATAAGTAGAGAAGCGAGAAATTATGCGACATGGAATTCAATTATTAAGTGGCCTATACTCCGTGTTGGAGGGTTAAAGGCAAGAAGAAGACGCACTTAAAAACGATGGGAGAACCCTTTAACGGTTAAAAAAAAACAGAGAGATTATATTTTCACAAGAAAATGTATGTAAAAAAAGATTATATTTTCACAAAGAAAAGGAGTACCAAAAGGGCTTCTCTCATGGTTTTTAAGTGCGCGGGGCTGAGGTGAGAAAGGAAAAAAAAAATCATAAATTTTCAAAAGGAATTTTTCATAAAAAGTCCACAACCACACTCCATCTCAATAATTTCTTCGGTAGAGATGGACTATATGTAATCTGAATCTTTCCCCCCTTATTTATTAATTTTTTTTACGGAATCCCACGTTTTAGGCTATGGAGATTCCGATTCTGAAAAAAAAATTTTTGAAAAATTTCACCCCCCGCCACCAAGCAGGCTATTTACATGCTAGAAATAACAGCCAAATCTCACAAAACTAGTGTTAGGGTTAGGTTTAGGGTTAGGGTTAGGGTTAGGGTTAGGGTCAGGGTTACGGTCAGGGTTAGGGTTAGGGTTAGGGTTAGGGTTTGAGTTAGGGTTAGGTTTACCCTGTGGATCTATATAAAAACCGGGGGGGGGGGGGGTCGAAATTTTGAAATTGAGATTTTTGAAAAATTTTTTCCAGAATCGGATTCTCCATGTTCTGAAACATAGGATTCCGTAAAAAAAAACAAAATTTAAAAGGGGGAGTATACCCAGATTACATATACTCCATCTCCACCATTTCTTCTTTTTAACTTTAGGGACGGGGTGTATTGAAAAGCCTAAAAGTAGATGTTTTTGCATATTCACAATCTCTGTTGGAGACAAGGTCGGAATCCGTAGAAAAGAAAAAAAAAGCACAAAAGGTGGTATGGTTATTCTCGGTGTCCTCACACACACACACACACACACGTAATTAAAAATGTTTAATCGGGGAATTATTTCATTCAATGCCTTTCTGTTAGAAACGTTTAGACCTTTGGCTGTTATTTCTAGCATAACCAGTTTTCTGGTGAGAGCTTCGTCTGCTTTCATTGCTGCTTCAGAAGAAATCTACGGATGCACAAACGCACAAAATGAAACAAATATGGACGAACTGTTCCGAAACACTCCCGAGTGGAGAACCGTTCTCAAAAATAGCCTCCGATTGTTTTCCCACCAAATCCCTATGCCCTCGGAATCTTCATAGCCCGGGGTTATATTTGCAGAAAATTTCATTAAAAAATATCCATTTTTCTGAAAGTTATGATCATCTAAAGTCCGTGGGTGGTGGGGAGGCTCCGGTCCCAGTCAAACTGTCTGACCCTTGACAGCATGGAAGACAGATGCTAAATGATGATGATGATGATGATGATGATGATGATGATGAGATATATATATATATATATATATCATCATCATCATCATCATCGTTTAACGTCCGCTTTCCATGCTAGCATGGGTTGGACGATTTGACTGAGGACTGGTGAAACCGGATGGCAACACCAGGCTCCAGTCTAATTTGGCAGAGTTTCTACAACTGGATGCCCTTCCTAACGCCAACCACTCAGAGAGTGTAGTGGGTGCTTTTACGTGTCACCCACACGAAAACGGCCACGCTCGAAATGGTGTCTTTTATGTGCCACCCGGACAAGCCAGTCCAGGGGCACTGGCAACGATCTCACTCGAAAATCCTACGGAAGCCAGTCAGGCGGTACTGGCAACGGCCACGCTCAAAATGGTGCATCTCATGTGCCACCCACACAAGAGCCAGTCCAGGGGCACTGGCAACGATCTTACTTGGCTTGCCGGGTCTTCTCATGCACAGCACATTTCCAAAGGTCTCGGTCAGTAGTCATCGCCTCGGTGAGGCCCAATGTACGAAGGTCTTGCCTCACCACCTCAGCCCAGGTCTTCCTGGGCCTACCTCTTCCACGGGTTCCCTCAACTGTTAGGGTGTGGCACTTTTTCACGCAGCTATCCTCATCCATTCTCACCACATGTCCATACCAGCGCAATCGTCTCTCTTGCACACCACAACTGATGCTTCTAATGTTCAGCTTTTCTCTCAAGATACTTACACTCTGACGGGTATTCACATTGACATTACACATCCAACGGAGCATACTGGCTTCATTCCTTGCGAGCTTACGTATGTCCTCAGCAGTTACAGCCCGTGTTTCACTGCCATGTAGCATGGCTGTTCGTACGCATGCGTCATACAGTCTGCCTTTTACTCTGAGTGAGAGTCCCTTTGTCGCCAGCAGGGGTAAGAGCTCTCTAAACTTTGCCCAGGCTATTCTTATTCTAGCAGCTACACTTTCAGCGCACCCACCCCCACTACTAACTTGGTCGCCCAGATAGCGGAAGCTATCGACTACCTCTAGTTTTTCACCCTGGAATGAGATAGAAGTTGTTTCCTGTTTGTTTACAGTCTTTATTGCACCTGAACATCTGCCACAAACAAAAACTAACTTGCTAGTTAACCTGCCTTTGATGTTGCTGCACCTCTTATGTGTCCATAGCTTGCACCGGGTACATCTTATATATATATATATATATATATATATATATATATATATATATATATGTATGTATGTATGTATGTATGTATGTATGTATGTATGTATGTATGTATGTATGTATGTATATATATATATATATATATATATATATATATATATATTATTCGTGGCTGTGTGGTAAGTAGCTTGCTTACCAACCACATGGTCCCGGGCGGGTTCAGTCCCACTGCGTGGCATCTTGGGCAAGTTTCTTCTACTATAGCCTCGGGCCGACCAATGCCTTGTGAGTGGATTTGGTAGACGGAAACTGAAAGAAGCCTGTTGTATATATGTATATATATATATGTATGTGTGTATGTGTTTGTATGTCTGGGTTTGTCCCCCCCAACATCGCTTGACAACCGATGCTGGTGTGTTTATGTCCCTGTAACTTAGCGGTTCGGCAAAAGAGACCTAAAGAATAAGTACTAGGCTTCCAAAGAATAAGTCCTGGGGTCGATTTGCTCGACTAAAGGCAGTGCTCCAGCATGGCCACAGTCAAAAGACTGAAACAAGTAAAAGAGTAAAAGAGTAAAGGAATTCCAAATCTGTCTGTTTTTTATGTTTTATTTATATTCTTATAATATTAATGTAGGATATAGAATATATAGTATATTCAGTAAAATGAAATGAAGTATTGATTGTCTTATTGAATAAATGAAATATTGAATATTAAATATTAAGTATTGAATATTAAGGGACTAGTATACTTTCTTGCATTTTAGCAATCTTCAAGGTCCCACGCTGTGACAGGAGTGTTATATGTTCAAACCAGCCAGATCTGGTCCAGATGCGAGAAGACTGCTGGTTTGGTCATGTAATGTGTATGGATGAGGACAGCTGCTTAAAGAAGTGCCAATCTCTAATTGTGGAGGGAACGTGTGGAAGGAGTACACCCAGGAAGACATGGGACAAAGTGGTGAGAAAGGATCTTCTCAGAGGCTATAACCTCGTTTTTATAGCTGAACCACTACCAGAACCAGAGAAGAAATATTGAGTTATGGAAACAAGGTCTGGATTCAAAGGGCCTCAGTGTTAATTTAACAAAGACCAAATAAGATGTAGGAAAACAAACAAATCACATTTAATAATGATGATGATATATTTATATATACATAAATACATACATACATACATACATATATATATATATATATATATATATATATATATATATATATATATGGCAGTGAAACATGGGCCGTGACTGCTGAGGACATGCGTAGGCTTGCAATGAATGAAACCAGTATGCTCCAATGGATGTGTAATGTCAGTGTGCATACTAGACAGAGTGTAAGTACCTTGAGAGAAAAGTTGAACTTACGAAGCATCAGTTGTGGTGTGCAAGAGAGACGATTGCGCTGGTATGGTCATGTAGTGAGAATGGATGAGCATAGCTGTGTGAAAAAGTGCTAAACCCTAGCCGTTGAGGGAACCCGTGGAAGAGGTAGGCCCAGGAAGACCTGGGATGACGTGGTGAGGCACGACCTTCGAACATTGGGCCTCACCGAGGCAATGACTTCTGACTGAGACCTTTGAAAATATGCTGTGAGTGAGAAGACCCGGCAAACCAATTGCGATCTAAATCTAAGGCCTCAGCCAGCCAACTTATGCGTACCTCCCTTCATTGGACACTAAACTCCGCTTGCAAAGACCTATTGAGGCAAGTGAAATCAAATTAAATTCGACGACTGGCACCCATGCCAACGTCGTCTCCTTCATTGGACACGAAACTCGGCTTGCAAAGACCTGTTGGGGCAAGCGAAAGCAAAATCGTCATGGCACCTGTGCCCAGCATCGCCTTCCTGGCACTTGTGCCGGATGGCACTTTTAAAGACATTCGAGTGAGATCGTTGCCAGTGCCGCCGAACTGGCTCCTGTGCAGGTGGCACGTAAAATACACCATTTTGAGCATGTCTGTTGCCAGTACCACCTGACTGGCCTTCGTGCCGGTGGCATGTAGAATCACCCACTACACTCTTGGAGTGGTTGGCGTTAGGAAGGGCATCCAGCTGTAGAAACTCTGCCAAATCAGATTGGAGCCTGGTGCAGCCATCTGCTTTCACCAGTCCTCAGTCAAATCGTCCAACCCATGCTAGCATGGAAAGCGGACGTTAAACGACGACGATGAAGGTATATATATATGTATATATATATATATATATATATATATATATATATATATATATATATACATATATATATATATATATATATATATACATATATATATATATATATATATATATATACATATATATATATATATATATATATATATATATATACATATATATAGATATATATATATATATATACATATATATATATATATATATATATATATATATATATATATATCCATATATATATATATATATGTATGTATGTATTTATATGTATTTATGTATATATGAATATATCATCATTATTAAATGTCTGTTTTCCATGCTGGCATGGGTTGGCTGGTTAGACAGAATCCAGTGAGCGGCAAGGTTGTGCCAAGCCCCAGTGTCTTCTTTGCCATGGTTTCTATGGCTGGATGCCCTTCCAAATGCCAGCCACTGTGCAGAGTGTACTGGGTGTGATGTTACAAGAGCCCTCGACTGAGGGGCAGACAGTACTGAGGGAGATGGATCTGTGCCACCTCCTCTCACTGATCCACATCAAAATTGACAACAACAACAACAGCAAAAATAACAATGCATTTATTGCGAGCAATATAAACAGAGGAAAATGGTGTTGATGGCGTCAATGGTTGTTGTTGGTGGTGGTGGTCATGGTTGGCTCTAGAAATGATGAGGGTGGTGGTGGTGGTGGTGATGATGGTGGACGGTGGCATGTGTGTGTGTGAATGCGTGCATGTGTGTATATGGCTGCGTGTATGTGTGTCTGTAAATACATGTGTGTATGTGTGTGTTTGAGTATGTGCAAGTGTGTGTGTGTGTGTGTATGCATGCGTACCTGCGTATATACATGCAAGTATATGTGTGTGTGTGTGTGTGTGTGTGCATGCTTACATGCATATGTATGTCTGTATGCACTTACATTTGTGCGTTTGTGTGTGTATATATGTGTGTGTGTGTGTATATATGTGTGTGCGTGTGAACATGCACATGTGAATAAACGTGTGTATGTGTGTGCATGTGTATGCATGGGTGAGTGTACACAAGCATGTGTGTGTGTGTGTGTGCATGTGCATATGTGTGTGTGTGTGTGTGCATGGGTGCATATGTGTGTATGTGTATGTGAAAAAGGACTTCCTCTTTGTTCTTCTTGCCATCCCCACCGCCGCCGCCGCCGCCACCACCGCCACCTCATGGTCAACTGAAAGAGAAGAGGAAAAGAAAGGGAGAAAGAAAGACAAAAGAAACAAATGACGATAATGACAACGATGATGACATTGCTACTGATGATGATGATGATGACGATGACGATGAAAGTGAAAGTGAAAGAGGCAGCAGAGCAGTCCAGCGGGGCAGAACAGGGTACAATGGATTGGGTGGGAGAGTGGGATATGGTCGTGAGTGCAGTTGTACAGAGGCAGGGGGCAGGGAAGGGGTGTCGGGAGTGGGGATCCAGAGGATGCTTGCTTGTTTTTCAAAACATCATTTCCCTGTCTTTTAGCCGCCGTTTCTGCAGAGTTCGAGTTCGCTTCCGTCGTTCCACTGCGGCATTGCCCACCGTCTGCTTCAGAGGAGGTAATGTGAGGTTGTCGGCTACAGAGGCGGCTCCACGTTCCTCCAGCCTGTGGTTGAGAGAGAGAGAGAAACGGAGTGAGAGCAATAAATAGAGAGAGAGAGAGAGAAACAAGAAATAGACAAATAGATAGATAGATAGATAGATAGATAGAGAGATAGATAAAAAGAGAGAGAGAGATAAATAGACAAAGAGACAGACAAATGGATGGATGGATGGACAGATAAAGAATAGAGAGAGAGAGAGAGAGAGAGAGGGAGAGAGACAGATAGACAGACAAACAAACTGAGAGAAAGAGAGACAAACAGACAGATATTGCTAGATAGATAGACATGTAGACAGTTAGCTACATAGATATTGCTAGACAGATAGACATGTAGACAGTTAGCTAAATAGATATTGCTAGACAGATAGACATGTAGACAGTTAGCTAAATAGATATTGCTAGACAGATAGACATGTAGACAGTTAGCTAAATAGATATTGCTAGACAGATAGACATGTAGACAGTTAGCTACATAGATATTGCTAGACAGATAGACATGTAGACAGTTAGCTACATAGATATTGCTAGACAGATAGACATGTAGACAGTTAGCTACATAGATATTGCTAGACAGATAGACATGTAGACAGTTAGCTACATAGATATTGCTAGACAGATAGACATGTAGACAGTTAGCTAAATAGATAGATAGAGAGACAGAGGATGAAATGACTTACTCCTTCTTTGAGAGCAGTTTAGGTGTCGACCTCAATGGTTTACTTCGGTCCTTCTGAGCTGCCTTAGCATCATCGAAAGCGATATATGCCTTAGCTATGAGGTAGGCATCTGGTGTCCACTTGTGTGAGTACAAGACATCCCTGAGGTCAGACTTTAGTGCTTGAAGCTGTAAAAAAGAAAAAAAAACACACAAGGATACACAACGAAATACAGGAGACATCGAAATATTTTATAAATAGTTGACATCTATCTATAGCAGTGATTGGTTCTCGACTGGGGTCTATAAGGTCCTTGGGAGCCCATCTGAGTATTTGCTGTTAAAAGTTTATGTGTGACATAGGCGTAGGAGTGGCTGTGTGGTAACTAGCTTGCTTACGAACCACACGGTTCTGGGTTCAGTCCCACTGCGTGGCACCTTGGGCGGGAGCACTTCAGCTGGTCTTTGAATCTGTGTTTTGGGGATTCTCAATGTCATTTGCTGTTGACAAACTCGCTGTAGAGCCATGGCTCCCAAAATTTTTCAGGCTGCCACCTACTTGGCACCCAGGCCACATTCCTAACATGCCACCCACCACTCAACACCACAAATATGCCACTTTGTACATCAAACTTGGGTGGATGTAAAGAATGTGGATCACACCCCCTTTCGTTTTTTTTTTTTTTTACAGAATCCCCCATTTTCGAGTACAGAGATTCTGATTCTCCCCCCTCAAAAAAATGCCATTTAAAAATTTGAATCCTTCCCCAACCAAATTCTTCAATTTACAAACATAATCTTCGTATTTTTCTACATATTTCACAAAAAAAGTTTCTGAAAAAAGTGAAACTTGAAGAATTGGGGTGGGGGGAATTAAAATTTTAAAATGCCTTTTTTTTTTTTTTGGAGAATTGGGATCTCCATACTCAAAAATGGGGGATTCTGTAAAAAAACCCAAAAAACAAAAGGGGGGTGCGGTCAACATTCTTTACGTCTGCCCAAGTTTGTGGGTGGGGAAAAGTCGATTACATCAACCCTAGGGCTCAAATAGTGCCTATTTTATTGGCTCTGAAAAAAAATGAAAGGTGAAGCCAACCTCGGCAGAATTTGAACTCATAACGACAGATGAAATGGCACTAATCATTTTGCCCAGTCTGCTAACAATTCTGCCAGCTTCCAGCATTGGTAATGATGACGAGAATGACAATGACGACAGCAACAATGATGATGACAACGATGATCCTTTCTACTAAAGGTCCACATTCTTTTATGCCCGCCCAAACTTGTCCTTATACCGAAATTTGAAACCAATAACTGTGCCCTGATAGGGAGAGGACAGCCCGAATTCTTGAGATGTCTGGAAGCTTTCCTGGACACAACTTAATCTCTCGTATTGGTGGGAGACTGGAAATGCATTTCCAATGCATGCATATTGGGATTGTGCTGGAGGCGATGCTGCTCCTGGTGATAAGAATGATGTTGGGAGTGATGGGGGATCTTTTTTAAAACGGGGGCCACATTTTTCATTAACGAAACACTTTGAAACTCGGAACACTGGTAGAATGTGTCATATAAAACATCTTTTTCTCTTAGTCTTCTTAAAAAAAAAGAAATCCATAAGTTATTCCATGTTAAAGTTGTCGTATTTCTGTAATTTCAACCAATCACTGACGTCCATTCAGCCGATATACATTAAGTGCCGACTACATAAACAAACGATTCTGAAACAATTAACCCTAACCCTAAGGTTAGGGTTAGGGTTAAAGCAAATTTAAAATGAAAAAAGCAAATAAAACGAAGGTGTGGAGATTAAATATGCTTTACATCGCTTAAGCAGCCAAAGGAGTAAATATAAACAACTGAATACTTGTCAGTGATTGGTTGAAATTATCGAAATAAGACAATTTTTTACATGAAATAAATTCGAATACAAAAATATTTTTCTGTTCTATAACACAAAATAGATAAGTATACGAAGTTTGAAAGTCTTTCGGTACCAACAACACTACGTAAAACATTAATGAAAAATGTGGCCCTCGTTTTAAAAAAGATCCGTGATGGGCATTGGTGGTTGTGGTGCTGCAGCTGATGATGAGAATGCTGATGGTTGTGGGGGTTGGAGGTGATGGTGTTTGGTGGTTGTGACGATGGTGGCTGTGTTGGGATAGTTGTGGTGGTGGTGATGATGGATGGTGATGACAGGGGTAATGATGATGACGGTGGTGGTGGTGATGATGGTGGTGGTGGTGATGGTGAATACGGGTGATGATGATGATGATGGTGGTGATGACAGGGGTGATGATGATGATGATGGTGGTGGTGATGACGGATGGTGATGACAGGGGTGATGATGATGATGGTGGTGGTGGTGATGATGGTGATGACGGATGGTGATGACAGGGGTGATGATGATGATGATGGTGGTGGTGATGATGGTGATGACGGATGGTGATGACAGGGGTGATGATGATGGTGGTGGTGGTGATGATGGTGATGACGGATGGTGATGACAGGGGTGATGATGACGATGGTGGTGGTGATGGTGAATACGGGTGATGATGATGATGATGGTGGTGATGACGGATGGTGATGACAGGGGTGATGATGATGATGATGGTGGTGATGACGGATGGTGATGACAGGGGTGATGATGATGATGGTGGTGGTGATGACGGATGGTGATGACAGGGGTGATGATGACGATGGTGGTGGTGGTGGTGGTGATGGTGAATATGGGTGATGATGATGATGATGGTGGTGATGACGGATGGTGATGACGGATGGTGATGACAGGGGTGATGATGATGATGGTGGTGGTGGTAGTGGTGGTGGTAGTGGTGATGACAGGTGGTGACAGTGATGACGCTGATGGCAGTGAAGACAATGTTAATGTTCAGGAGTGTGATAATGGCTACAGTAGTAGTAGTAGTAGTAGTAAAGGCGTTAAACAAGGAGATATATTAAGAGTAGTCCTCTTAAATGAAATTTACCTCGTGTGATTGGCTGTCGTTGACCTCCTGCAAATCTTTTATCATGTTCTGCAGCTCCAGTATGGACATGTGTTGGTTCATGTGGGAGTTGGTGGTGATGTAGGGATGCATTGCTGAATGGTGACCAGTAAACTTCACATCGTTGTGGAAATTGGCGCCAAACTGGGCGAGTTGGAATCGCAGAGACTCAATCGTCAGAATTCTGTGCCCCAGGGAGAAACAAAAAAAAAATAGCAGTGAATACTTCATCAAATATGGAAAACACATTTTTCTTTTAGTTTTTTTTTTTTTTTTTTTTTTTTTTTTTTTCACTTTTGAAGAATTTTAGATAAAAAGACTCAACCCCAGTACTTGCTTTAGTTTGTTTTCTCTTTTAAGCCTGATGCTCATTCTACCGGTCTCTTTTTGCTGAACCACTAAGTTACAGGGGCATAAACACTCCAGGACCAGTTGTCAAGCAGTGGTGGGGGACAAAGAGAGAGACACACACAAATATATACATTCACTCCCGGAGTGGTTGGCATTAGGAAGGGCATCCAGCTGTAGAAACTCTGCCAAATCAGATTGGAGCCTGGTGTCGCCTCCTGTGTCGCCGCCACCAGTCCTCAGTCAAATCGTCCAACCCATGCTAGCATGGAAAGCGGACGTTAAACGACGACGATGATGATCCAGGCTTCCATACATACATACATACATACAAGAGGGCACCCAAAAGTAACCAGAAATGTTCTCTGTCAGAGAAGTCCATTGTAGTTCAGGCTTTTGCTGTGAGAAGCCACTTGATGTGATCCTCAGGCATCAGTATGCCGACCGGCATCATCAAGTGTAGTCGTACTGACTTGTGGTGCAACATTGTTTTGCGGTGCTTCTCCCCGGTTCGTTGATTTTTGCGGTGGTTGAAACGAAGGAACAGTGTCCTTCTGTGAAATTCGGTTTTCTGCTGGGGAAAATAGTGGCCGAAACAGTTTTCATGCTACAAACAGCTTACAAGGACGCTGCCATGAGCAAAACTCAAGTTTACGAGTGGTTTTCATGCTTTTGGAATGGTCACTTGTCGCTTGACTAACTTCGTTCAGGGCAGACGTTGACCTACCAAACAAATGAAAACATCATGAAAATTCATGAACTGATCTTGAAGTACAATCACCGAACAGTCGACAAACTTGTTGATATGACTGGTGTGTCCTGGAGCCCCTGGCAATGAATTTTGAGCAAGGAATTGAGAATGAATTTTTATGTGGCACCAGCACTGGCAAGGTCACCATATATCTATCTATCATCATCATCATCATCATCATCATCGTTTAACGTCCGCTTTCCATGCTAGCATGGGTTGGACGATTTGACTGAGGACTGGTGAAACCGGATGGCTACACCAGGCTCCAATCTGATTTGGCAGAGTTTCTACGGCTGGATGCCCTTCCTAACGCCAACCACTCCGAGAGTGTAGTGGGTGCTTTTACGTGTCACCCGCACGAAAACGGCCACGCTCGAAATGGTGTCTTTTATGTGCCACCCGCACAAGAGCCAGTCCAGGGGCACTGGCAATGATCTCGCTCATATATATATATATATATATTATATTACATACAAAAATAAGAGGAATGACCAGCAAAAGTGGACTCCTATATGCTAGAAATAGATGCCGAATCATCTAACCACGAAAAATATGTTCTCAGTAAAAATTTAGCGACACAACAGACTGAGAACATATTTTTCGTGGTTATATGATTCGGCATCTATTTCTAGCATATAGGAGTCCACTTTTGCTGGTCATTCCTCTTATTTTTGTAATATAATATAATTTTAATCTTCGAATTTTTTTAATATGCTAGACTACTGGTTTTAATTGATTAATATCAATTTCTACCCTTATTAATAAATTTTATATATATATGTAGGATTTTCGTGCAAGATCGTTGCCAGTGTCCCTGGACTGGCCCTTGTGCGGGTGGCACATAAAATACACCATCTTGAGCGTGGCCGTTGCCAGTACCGCCTGACTGGCCTTCGTGCGGGTGACACGTAAAAGCACCCACTACACTCTCGGAGTGGTTGGCGTTAGGAAGGGCATCCAGCCGTAGAAACTCTGCCAAATCAGATTGGAGCCTGGTGTAGCCATCTGGTTTCATCAGTCCTCACTCAAATCGTCCAACCCATGCTAGCATAGAAAGCGGACGTTAAACGATTATATATATATATATATATATATAAGCACCTACTACACTCTCAGAGTGGTTGGCGTTAGGAAGGGCATCCAGCTGTAGAAACTCTGCCAAATCAGATTGGAGCCTGGTGTAGCCATCTGGTTTCATCAGTCCTCACTCAAATCGTCCAACCCATGCTAGCATGGAAAGCGGACGTTAAACGATGATGATGATGACGATGATGATATATATATATATATATACACATACATACATACATATGTAGACACACATTCCTGAAAGACAGGAAAAAGGGAATATAAATGAGGAAGATGAAGAGACAAACACAAATTGAGAGAGTGAAAAAAAAAAGAGAGGCAGACAGAGATGGTGCCTCATTTTCACTCACTGATGTCTCCGGTGCTCCTCTGATTGTTCCAGCAGTTGGCTGAGGTAAGAGCTACGCTGTTGATGCTTTCTCAATTCCTCCTCTAGCAACAGGATCTTCACTTCTTCTAACTTCTCCTCTGAAATTGAGACACACACAAATGCAGCACTAGCACCACAGATCAATGGAGCATCACACTCGAAACAGTCTTCGTTCTTCCCTCTCTCTCTCTCTCTCTCTCTCTCCTCTTTATTCCTCCTCCTCCTCTCTCTCTCTCTCCCTCCTCTCTCCCCCTTCATCCTCCTCCTCCCTTCTTTCTCTCACTCCTCCTTCCTTCTCTCTCCTCCTCCTCCTTCTCTCTCTCTCATTCCTCCTTCCTTCCCTCTCTCTCTCTCACTCCTCCTCCGTCCTTCTCTCTCACTCCTCCTCCGTCCTTCTCTCTCACTCCTCCTCCTTCCTTCTCTCTCCTCCTCCTCCTCCTCCCTTCTCTCTCTCTCACTCCTCCTCCCTTCTGTCTCTCACTCCTCCTCCTCCCTCATCTCCCCTCACCCCCTCTCTCTCTCACACACACACACAACAAAGTAGAAAACCAATGAATACACTGATATATATATATATATATATATATATATATATATATATATATATATATATATATATCGACGTAAATTGAGGTGTACCCGAACATAAATGAAGAACGAAGGACAAGAAGTGATAAATTCCGATTTGTCAGTGCGTTTCGTTTCGATTTCAATGTCAAGTTTTACATTCCATTGTCTTATTTCTGGTCCAGTTGAATCCACACCATTTAACTAAGACTTTTTTTTTTTCCGCCAAAGAAATCAGTTTGAAGAGATCGGAAAGAGAAGTCATAAATAATAATAAGCCTATGCAGAAAAACAGATTGGCTGATGGCACTGGTATCAAAGAATCATTAGGATTTTCAAGCAAGATCGTTGCCAGTGCCCCTGGACTGGCTCTTGTGCGGGTGGTACATAAAAGACACCATTTTGAGCGTGGCCGTTGCCAGTACCGCCTGACTGGCCTTCGTGCGGGTGACACGTAAAAGCACCCACTACACTCTCTGAGTGGTTGGCGTTAGGAAGGGCATCCAGCTGTAGAAACTCTGCCAAATCAGATTGGAGCCTGGTGTTGCCATCCGGTTTCACCAGTCCTCAGTCAAATCGTCCAACCCATGCTAGCATGGAAAGCGGACGTTAAACGATGATGATGATGATGATGATGACATATATATATATATATATATATATATATATATGTATATATTTTTCTTACCTTTATCCATCTTCAGTTCCCTGTTCTGTGTTTCTTGAATTCCACCTTCTTGGCTCAGAGCTGCATCAGTGAGGTCAGACAGCTTGTTCCCCTCAACCAGGTCACCAAGATGGCTCAAGTCGCTGAGGTCACTGCGCTCGCCCACAATCACATCCTTGACATCTTCTCCCTCTTGCCGGTCTACACTCAACACACTTAGTCTTTGCTGGCCATCGTTGTCATCATTGACATCGTCATCACCATGTTTGTCATCACCATCATCGGTTCTTTCTTCTGTTCCTCTTCTCTGTTCTTCTGTCAGAACTGTTTTGTCGTCATTTCCACCGTCACCTTCTGTGCCACTGACATCACAGGCAAGTGAGGACCTTGAGTCTTTCTGTGACATGATAATCTTGAAATTCAGATCTGATGAATGAGACACAGATAGATAGATAGATACATTTCTTTTATTAGCCACACAGGGCTCAACAAAGATGGGACAAATACAATGTAGAGCTTTTCTTTTGGAGAGGGGGAAGGGGGAAAAAAGGGGGGGTCGATCAAAAGGGATCGAGAAAAAAAAAAGATAGATAGATAGATAGATAGATAGACAGACAGATGGACAGATAGATAACTTTCTTTTATTAGCCACACAGGGCTGCACACAGAGGGGACAAATACAACTGTAGAGCTTTTCTTAAAAAAAAAAAAAAAAAAAAAAAAATCCGATCAAAAGGGATCGGTAGGGGCAAAAAAAAAAGGAGGGGGGAGGGGGTATCGTATATCAGAAAATGTCAATTGTGTAAAATGGGGTAACATCAGGTTTATCCATGGAGAGAAAAGCCTACAGAAAAGACCATGGTGACCTCAGCAGGGAATAGACACATGAGAGCGAAGTGCTCTCTCTCTCTTTTTTTTTTTTTTTCATTCTCGATTTATAGGATCATGCTCAAAGAGGTATCGTCACTCGCAGGCACCATCTTTGCTACATTCACCCACCTTTTAATGAAACTTTCACGAGACAAAAACTGTCTCTCTATTCTCACCTTCCTTTTCAAGTGATACTTGAAAAAGTTGATGAGCGATTGGCCAGAGAGGTAAGTTTTCGTCTCTAATCCTTTCGCTCGGGTCCACCACACACATTCTTTCACCATGGTCACCAGTATGATGAACACTGCCTTGCCTTCCCTGTTGAGAGACGGTGGTGGAGCAATTTGCACAATAGACTCGGCTGACAGGTGGACTCGTCCCACACGTGACAGCAGCTGTTCGGCATAAGCCCACAGGTCGGAAATCTTTGGACACTGCACGAGTGCGTAGATAGATAGATAGATAGATAGATAGAAGACAAAGAGACAGACAGATAGACAAACAAGCAGATTGACATAAATAAGTAGATAGATAGATAGATAGATAGGTGGGTAGGTAGGTAGGTAGGTAGGTAGATAGGTAAATAGATAGGTAGATAGATAGATAGATAGATAGATGGATAGATTGATAGATAGATAGATAGTTAGATAGATAGATAGGTAGGTAGATAGACAGGTAGATAGATAAGAGACAGACAGACACAAATAAGTAGATAGATAGATAGAAGACAAAGAGACAGACAGATAGACGAACAAGCAAATTGACATAAATAAGTAGATAGACAAATAGATAGGTAGGTAGGTAGGTAGGTAGGTAGGTAGAGAGAGAGATGAAGTAATTGACAGCATCATCCAAATACTACTACTGCTACAGTAACTCCCAACATGGGGCATATGCCCCACTGACAGGGCTTGGGAAAATTGCAGTGGGGCATAGAATCCAAAGTATTTTCTTTATCCTCCCACTTTTTTGTTTTTGTAGTAAGACATGGAATTGTTAAAATATTTTTTTCACAGCTGAAAAGTTCCTGGCTTTAAGGGTATCGCAAAATGCCTGGTTGGGAGCCCAACCTGCCAAGTTCCTTTTATAGCACTCAGAAAAACTGATGGACTGCTGCAATAAGTGTGAATCTGAGAGGGGAATATGTGGAATAAAATCATAATTAACTGATCCTCCTGTGTTTTCTTTTACCCAAAACCAGGAACTTTTCAGCACCCCCTTGTATGTGTGTGTATATCTTAACCCTTTTGTTACCATATTTCTGTATGTGCTTAAAGTACCATTGCCAAACGCAGCATCTTTCAAGGTGACTCCCTCTCCTCATTACTCTTTTGCATGGCACTGATCCCACTCTCAAATTAACTGAATAACACCAGCTATGTGTACAAAGTTTATAATACTATAATAAACCATTTGTTTTATGTGGACAATCTGAAGCTGTTTGCCAGAAATGATTAAGAGCTAGTAGGGTTGCTAACAACTGTTAAAAAGTTTAGCAATGACATTGGGATGGATTCTGGCCTTGATAAGTGTGCTAAAACAACTCTTGTAAGAGGCAAGCTCAAGCAAACAGCTTCCATTAAATTAGATACCAATGCTACCTACCGTCAAGGAACTTTACCCACAAGAAAGTTATAAATGCCTTGGGATAAATGAAAGAGATGGTATACAACATGTTAATATGAAGGAAAAAAAATAATGAAGGAGAATAAAACTCAAACTAAAAACTGAATGCAACTCTAAAAATTGCATCAAAGCCATTAACATCCTGGCACTTCCAGTAGTCCAAGACAGTTTTAACATCATTAACTGGAATCTTACAGAGCTCCAACGCCTGGACAGGAAGACAGGAAAACTACTAACATCTAACATGAAAAGGAAGACAAGAAAACTACTAACATCTAACATGAAAAGGAAGACAAGAAAACTACTAACATCTAACATGAAAAGGAAGACAAGAAAACTACTAACATCTAACATGAAAAGGAAGACAAGAAAACTACTAACATCTAACATGAAAAGGAAGACAAGAAAACTACTAACATCTAACATGAAAAGGAAGACAAGAAAACTACTAACATCTAACATGAAAAGGAAGACAAGAAAACTACTAACATCTAACATGAAAAGGAAGACAAGAAAACTACTAACATCTAACATGAAAAGGAAGACAAGAAAACTACTAACATCTAACATGAAAAGGAAGACAAGAAAACTACTAACATCTAACATGAAAAGGAAGACAAGAAAACTACTAACATCTAACATGAAAAGGAAGACAAGAAAACTACTAACATCTAACATGAAAAGGAAGACAAGAAAACTACTAACATCTAACATGAAAAGGAAGACAAGAAAACTACTAACATCTAACATGAAAAGGAAGACAGGAAAACTACTAACATCTAACATGAAAAGGAAGACAGGAAAACTACTAACATCTAACATGAAAAGGAAGACAAGAAAACTACTAACATCTAACATGAAAAGGAAGACAAGAAAACTACTAACATCTAACATGAAAAGGAAGACAAGAAAACTACTAACATCTAACATGAAAAGGAAGACAAGAAAACTACTAACATCTAACATGAAAAGGAAGACAAGAAAACTACTAACATCTAACATGAAAAGGAAGACAAGAAAACTACTAACATCTAACATGAAAAGGAAGACAAGAAAACTACTAACATCTAACATGAAAAGGAAGACAAGAAAACTACTAACATGCAACCCCCAAAAACAGACATTGATTGTCTGTACCTACCTAGAAGTAATGGGGGTGGGGGTGAAGAGGAATGATGCTGTGCTGTGCTATAAGACCTCCACAATAGCAATGAACGGGTACTTATCGAGTACAGGGGACTGGATGCCACGGCTTGTGTGCAAACATGAAAGCAGCAAAAAGTCTCATTCTATTGTCATAGGTCACAACCTCCCCATCTGAGACAAAGATAAAAAAAAAAAAAAAAAGAAGCCCTACCTTTGTTCTGTCGTTTCAAATCATCGATTTCCTGGTGCAGACTTTGTAAAATTTCACAGTGTTGTTTCTTTAACATCTCCATGCTTCTCTCCAGATACTGCAGCCGTCGGTTCGAGTCCTCGTCTTGTGAACCAGCAGCTCCTTTTTGTTTCCTATGAACTTCATCTTCCTTACTGCCGACCTTTTCATCCTCACTGATTGGCGTTGATCTTCGTCTGGGCGCAACAGGTTCGTTAGGATACGCCTGTTTGTCCTTCTCAAAGTAGCGTGGATACCTGGGCAGAGAATGAAAGAAAATATATATGAGAATCTTGTTCAAGAGTTTATTTCTAATTTTTCAATTATCGTTATGTAGGTGTATTTTATTTTTTTTTACCTTTTACTTGTTTCAGTCACTGAACAGTGGCCATACTGGGGCACTTCCTACATTATTCATTATCATTACCATTATTTAGTGTCTGTTTTCCATGCTGGCATGAGTTAGATGGTTTGCTAGACCAGGCTCCAGTCTGATTTTTGGCTTCCTTTCTACAGCTGGAGGCCCTAAACTTCGTATTTCTTATATCAGTTTCTTTTGATGAACTATCAAGTTATGGGGACAACCCCACCCCCACCCGCACACACACACACACACACACATACAAAGAGCACTTCATTCAGCTTCTGCCAACTATATCCACTCACAAGGCTTTGGTCAGCCCAAGGCTATAGTAGAAGACACTTGCCTAAGGTGTCAAGCGGTGGGACTGAACCCGGAACTGTGTGTTTGGGAAGTAAATTTCTTTTCTGTCCATCAGATTCACTCACAAAGCTTTGGTCAGTCCAAGGCTGTAGTAGAAGACAGTTTGCCCAAGGTGCCAAACTGGAAGTGAACCAGGACCATGTGGTTGGGAAGCAAACTTTTTACCACACAGCCATGCCTGTGGCTGAACTATGTGTGTGTGTTGGCACTCCGTTGCTTACGACGTCGAGGGCTCCAGTTGATCCGATCAACGGAACAGCCTGATCGTGAAATTAACGTGCAAGTGGCTGAGCACTCCACAGACACGTGTACCCTTAACGTAGTTCTCGGGGATATTCAGCGTGACACAGAGTGTGACAAGGCTGGCCCCTTTGAAATACAGGAAGTAAGAGTGAGAGAAAGTTGTGGTGGAAGAGTACAGCAGGGTTCGCCACCATCCCCTGCCGGAGCCTCGTGGAACTTTAGGTGTTTTCGCTCAATAAACACTCTCAACGCCCGGTCTGGGAATCGAAACCGCGATCCTCCGACCGCGAGTCCGCTGCCCTAACCACTGGGCCATTGCGCCTCCACGGCTGAACTATAACTTATCATTAAAGAACTAAGTAACCTCCATTGTTGGTTGTACATGTAGCCTCATACATGTAGCCTCATTTATCACTCATTTATCATGTAGCCTCATTTATCACTCGTTTATCAGTAGGCTGTTCCATTGATCGGATCAACTGCAACACCCACCCATCATTATCGAAAGAGTGACTGTTCTAATGTCCACTTACCTGGTCGTGTCCAAAGTGTTTAACCGTGTCCAGTGTGGTAACTTCGTTCGCGAAGGGAGATGATGATCGACCATTCCGCTGTCGTTCTCTTCCGCAACGTTCTTGTGCAACATCCTGGCTCTCAGTAGCGGCGGCGGATGTGGTGGTAGTAGTGGTGTTCTTGTTGATAGCGGCGGTGGTAGTAGTAGAGGTGTTGGTAGTTGTAGTGGCGGAGTTGGTGGTGTCAGTCGTCGTCGTCGTGATGGTGTCGTCGTTGTTGTTGTTGTTGTTGTTGTTGATGTCGTCGTTGTCGTTGCCGTGGCAGTGGTGGTGTAGGTGTGGGTGTTAGTGGTGCCGGTGTTTGTAGCTGTGGTGTTGTTGTCGTTGTTGTCGTCGTTGTTGTTGTTGTTGTTACTGTTGCAGTAGAGGTTATAGTGGTAACAGTGGTATTGTTGTTGCTGTGTTGGTGGCGGTGGTGGTGGTGGCGGCGGTGGTGGTGGTATCTTTTCTGCTGCTGTTGTTGTTGTTAGTGATGGCTGTAGTTGCAAGGTCGCCAGTGTTGGTGTTGGTGCTGGTGCTGGTTGTAGTGTCAGTGGTGTTTGCAGCAGTGATAGTAGTTGTGGTGGTGGTGGTAGTGGTGGTACTGATAATTGTGGTGGTGGTTGTGGTGGTAGTGGTGGTACTGATAATTGTGGTGGTGGTGGTGGTAGTGATGGTACTGATAATTGTGGTGGTGGTTGTGGTGGTGGTGGTGGTGGTAGTGATGGTACTGATAATTGTGGTGGTGGTTGTGGTGGTGGTGGTAGTAGTGATGGTACTGATAATTGTGGTGGTGGTTGTGGTGGTGGTGGTGGTGGTAGTGATGGTACTGATAATTGTGGTGGTGGTTGTGGTGGTGGTGGTGGTAGTAGTGATGGTACTGATAATTGTTGTGGTGGTGGTGGTGGTAGTAGTGATGGTACTGATAATTGTGGTGGTGGTTGTGGTGGTGGTAGTGATGGTACTGATAATTGTGGTGGTGGTGGTGGTGGTGATTGTTGTTGTGGTGGTAGTAGTGATGATGGTAGTAGTGGTGGTGGTAGAGGTGGTGATGGTGATATTGGAACTGACGTTGGTAGCAGTGGTGTTCTTAAGGATATTGGTAATGCCGTTAGCGGTGATGGTCGTGTTTGTATGGGCTGTCGTTGTCGTTGTCGTGTTGGTAGTAGCCGCTCACATCACTCACATCACATCAGTCTCCTGTATCAAACAACAACATTTTCATCGATAAACAAAGTACCAGTCAAATACTGGGGGCTGATTTAATCAACATCCCGATCCCCTCAAAATTAATGGTCTTCTGCCAAAATTACAAACAACTATTTTAATTATTATTATTATTATTATTAATAGTAAAAAAAAAACGTTTGGGAGTTGACAGAATATATATATATATATATATATATATATATATATATATATATATATATATATATATACACATATATATATACGTATATATATATATATATATATATTTCTTTACCTCAACAGGCCCTGCCCTGTTTAACATTGTCCCAAAACTGATCAAAGAGGAAAAGGATCTCATCACCTTTAAACGGAATCTGGACAAAGTTTCTTCAAGGATTACCAGATAAACCACCTATACCTGGAACTCCCTACTCGAATGGACCATGATACCACAAAACTTGACTTAAAAAGGATTTAGATAATCTTATCATGTGGTGCTATTAACTTAGACATGGCCTGGGCCAATCTTTGGTCGAAACATAACTAAGTTTATCTAAATTTATGTATATATATATATATATATATATATATATATATATATATATATATATATATATATATATATATAATATATTGTTTGTATGTGAAGTGCATATATATATATATATATATATATATATATATATATATATATATATATATATTATACCTGTATTTTGAAGGGCCAGCCTTGTCACAAATCCTATGTCGCACTGAATCTCCCTGAGAACTAAGTTAAGGGTATGAGTGTCTGTGGAATGCTCAGCCACTTGCACATTAATTTCACGATCAGGCTGTTCCATTGATCGGATCAACTGGAACCCTCGTCGTCATAAGTGGACAGGAGTGAAAGTTGTAAGCCAGCAGAGGAGCATACGGCTGATGAAACTACCATGAGGTATGTCCAATGACACAGACATGCTAGTGCAGGTGGAGCTAACAGGAAATAATGAACTAGGAACAGGCAAGAAACTACCAATAATGCTTGTCAATTTCTGGGGTTGATGAAATTGTCTAAAGCCCTTACCTTCAGAAATGTTGGTCTTGTGTCTAAATTGGAAACCACTATCATCAACAAGGGGCCAGTATGACTTGTAGAGAACCTACAAGAAACATGTAAATACTGGAGTATAAGACCATACTTCCATCTTGGCAGTTTCTATCATTTAGTCTGGTGGTCAGCAAGGAGTTTTTTTTTTTTTCTGAAGTCAGTCTTATATCATAAAAGAGAAGCCTATCTCTGTCCGTCAAGAGATATATGTGAAGAAGGGGAGGAAAAAGGGGTGATAACCCTGTCACAACATATATTTAGAAGGAGGGAAGAAGGGGAGGAGAAAAGTTGTTGAAAGTGATAGAGAGTGTGTGAAAGATAGATAGATAAATAGTGTTACCACCATAATAACTAACAAATTTTAAATTAAAAACATGGGGATTTTAAGTGCAAGTCTATCAACACAACACAACACATCATCATCATCATCGTTTAACGTCTGCTTTCCATGCTAGCATGGGTTGGATGATTTGATTGAGGACTGGTGAAACCGGATGGCTACACCAGGCTCCAATCAAATTTGGCAGAGTTTCTACAGCTGGATGCCCTTCCTAACGCCAACCACTAATATACATATTAGGCCCAAATATTGTTTCATGTTCAGAATGGCCAGGTCTGGCCTCTCACAACTACCCTACAATGTCATTCTCAAAAATAAATTATCACCTCTTTGAAATGTGAAAGCTGAGATAATACAGACTAAAAGAAAAAACAATTTCACTGAAATTTTTTACAAATAATCTTCAGATGATGTAGATTCTGATTATATTGGAATAGGTAGTGAAAAACAATTTTCTGAGGATGGGGTGAGGACTTTCAAAAATTTCACACTAGTTGAATTTGGTTACGCATAAGTGTGTAGATTATATACATTATTTACATTTGATGGATATTTGTCCTCATCTTGTTTGTTGTTAACACGTTTCGGCTGATATACCCTCCAGCCTTCATCAGGTGTCTTGGGGTAATTTTGAACCTGGGTTCTCATTCCTAAGGTATTCTTCAATGTTATTATTATTATTATTATTATTCGCTAAAAAATAAAAGGAAAAAACTTAGATCCCACGCCCCAGAAGAATTTCCCCAGGCCCCGTATTGGGATTCACTGCTTTAACACCTCGTTAAATAAAAGATAAGAAAAGAAAAGAAAAAAAATCCGTCACTAATTCGTTGACGACGCTATTGTTCAACATTACCATAATGAAATAAATGTGTCTGCGAGTTAGTCGGAATATCTTATCTGTCTGCCTGCCTGCCTGCCTGCCTGCCTGTCTGTCTGTCTGTCTGTCTGTCTGTCTGTCTGTCTCTCTCAGTCTCCTGAATTTGGTGTATGTATGTATGTACTCGTACATATATCCAGCCATCCATCCGTCACTATATCGTGGCACTCCGTCGGTTACGACGACGAGGGTTTCAGTTGATCCAATCAACGGAACAGCCTGCTCATGAAATTAACGTGCAAGTGGCTGAGCACTCCACAGACACGTGTACTCTTAACGTAGATCTCAAGGAGATTCAGCGTGACACAGAGTGTAACACGGCTAGCCCTTTGAGATACGGGTACAACAGAAACAGGAAGTAAGAGTGAGAGAAAGTTGTGGTGAAAGAGTACAGCAGGGTTCGCCACCACCACCTGCCGGAGCCTCGTGGAACTTCAGGTGTTTTCACTCAATAAACATTAACAACGCCTGGTCTGGGAATCGAAACCGCGATCCTACAAGCGCGAGTCCGCCCTAACCACTGGGCCACTGCGTCGGACTCTATAGGAATTTCTACAGATGTGTAACCTCCACAGACTTTGTTTCCTCATAACTTCCAGAAAAATGGATATTTTCTCATAAAATTTTCTACAAATATGCTTCCGATGAAACATTGTATCTCATTATATCGGGATTTATTGTGAAAAAATGTTTCCGAGGGTGGGAGTGAGGAGTTTAGGAAAATTTACACTAGACAGCTTTCTTTACACATAACTTTCAGAAAAATGTGTAATTTTTTTTTATGAAATCTCCTATAAATACCTTTCAGAGTGTGTAGAGTACGATTATATACTCTATTACTCTTTTACTTGTTTCAGTCATTTGATTGCGGCCATGCTGGGGCACCGCCTTTTAGTCGAGCAAATCGACCCCAGGACTTATTCTTTGTAAGCCTAGTACTTATTCTATCGGTCTCTTTTTGCCGAACCACTAAGTTACGGGGACGTAAACATACGAGCCTCGGTTGTCAAGCGAAGTTGGGGGGGGGGCAAGCACACACGCACACACACATATATATATATACGACAGGCTTCTTGAAGTTTCCCTCTACCAAATCCACTCACAAGGCTTTGGTCGGCCCGAGGCTATAGTAGAAGATACTTGCCCAAGGTGCCATGCAGTGGGACTGAATCCAGAACCATGTGGTTGATAAGCAAGCTACTTAACACACAGCCACTCCTGCGCCTATATAGGAATTTAATACGAAAAAAAAAAAAATTGGCGGGTTCATATACATACATACTGACACATCAAATATATCTACAAACTGAAACTTGAAATTTTGACAAAAATCGTAATGTACAGGGTGTAAAATTTAAAAGTTGACTCGATTGATTAACTGTCAAAATATTGTCTCTCTCTGATTGACATGACCTTCTTCAGTGACGAGGTTTGGATTCACCTATCAGGATACCTAAACACTTGTATCTGGAGTGCTCTCAATCCTCATGAATTTGTCGAATCACCCTTACATGCAGTGAAGATTGGTGTACAGATGGGTGCCGAAATACCTCAACGCAGATTAGACGCGCATCAGAGTGACGACGTCAAAGGCGCGATTTTGGATCAGTTTGTAGCGGGAGAGGCTGATTTTACGGCTCGTTTAGTCACCATGGATGAAAACTTGGCTTCATCCTTATGATCCCCTAGACCAAGTAGCAATCGACTGAGTGGCGTCACAGTGGTTCACCGCGCCCCGAGAAGTTTCGAACCCAGAAATCAGCTGGGAAAATTCTGGCTTCAGTGTTCAGGGGCAAAGACTGAGTACTCCTCATAAAATACCTCCAAAGCGTTGCATCGTCAGCGCAGAATACTACATGTTTCTGTCGGACAAATTGCGTGAAGCTGTGAAACAGAGAAACACTGTGGAAAGCTGAACTGTGGTATCCTGTTTTTGCAAGACAGTGCACCAGCACACATGTCCGCCTTCCATTCTGGCATGGGTTGGCCTGTTTGACAGGAGCCGGCCAGGCTATCGTGTCTGTTTCAGCAGGGTTTTTACGGCTGGATGCCCTTCATAACACCAACCACTCCACATGGTACTAGCACACACGAGATCAGTTTTGGCATGGTTTTCACGGCTGGATGCCCTTTGAAATGCCAACCACTTTACCGTGTGGAATGGATGCTTTTTTACGTGGCCCCCAGCATCGGCAGGGTCACCAAGTAACTTGCACGACAAGGAATTTTGAGAAGAGAGGAAGCATTGGAGGAAAGGATCTTGTGTCAGATGATGAAAGGTTGGAGTGTGACAAAGAGACAGAGAGGCAGAAACAAGTGTTTGGATCTATTTCAAAAAGGGGGTTTGGTACCGAAAGACTTTCAAACTTCGTATACTTATCTATTTTGTGTTATAGAACAGAAAATAAATTTTGTATTCGAATTTATTTCATGTAAAAAATTGTCTTATTTCGATAATTTCTACTAATCACTGACGTCTATTCAGTTGAAAACAGTTAGCGCTGTAATGGTGTATATCGTATTAATCCCCTAACCCTAACCCTAACCCTAAAACTAACCCTAACTCTAGAATCCGAACTCTGAAATTGTTACACACATAGATACGCACAGCGTAATTTATTATATAAACAATATATGCGTATAAATTACGATTAAACTGGATGAAAAATGTCACAGGGAATAACATTTTTATGACCGCCCAGCAGTAACTCTATTCAGCTGAATAGACGTCAGTGATTGGTTGAAATTACAGAAATATGACAACTTTAACATGGAATAACTTGCGATGTACGTTTTTTTGTTAAGAAGACTAAGAGTAAAAGATGTTTTATATGACACATTCTACAAAGTGTTTCGTTAAGAAAATACTGGTGCCCCCGTTTTGAAATATATCCAAGTGTTTTGTTATAAAGGAGGTACGTGGTTACCCGGCCAAGAGAGAGAGAGAGGAAGAGAGATGGAAAGAGAGAGAGAGAGAGAGAAAGGTAACAAGAAAAAGGACAGAAACAGGTGTGCTGATGTAAAGGAGATACTTGGTTACCTAGCCAGAGGGAAGAGTAAGGGAAAGAGAGAGAGAGAGAGTGTGGGTGGGAGAAACAGCAAAAATGCAAGAGAAAGATGGCAGCGAAGTGCCAGGGTACACTCACAAGTAACAAGGATCAGAGCATAGATGGGATGGTAAAGTAAGGAAGAGAGGGAGATAAATAGTGGCAATTGAAGGTACGGAGGTCATAATATACGCGGCCAGGTATTGCCAAGAAGGCGCGAGCAAGGAAGGGGAGTCGCAAAGACGGGGGTGGGGGTGGAAAACCCGGGGTATAAAAAGATGGGGACGGGGGGAAAAAAGCAGCGATACAGTGAGTAGGGCAGGGATGGGGAGTGGGAGATAATCATAGTGTATGAAGAGGAAATGTGAGGAAGAAAAAGATGAAAAGACGCAGTTGAGAAGAGGAGACGTAGTTTGGTTCCTTGGAGTAGTTGTGATCACAACTGCCCGACGAACGGGAATGCGAAACTCTGAGTAGCAGTTTTTTTGTGATGTTCTTGCAGCTTTAATAAAAAGAAAAGTATATATATATATATATATATATATATATATATATATATATATATAATATAGGATAAAATCTTTATAAGAATTTATCAAGTAGTCAGCGTGAAGAAAACCTCATAATGAAAAAAATTTCTCATTTTTTTCATAAATATATATAAATAATTTATATAAAGGGCATTAACTGTGTAGTAATGCCTCACGCTTCGAGGGACTAAATAAGTCAAAAACTACCAAAAAATAAGCAACATATTTAACTGAAAGCGAGGGAATGCAGCTTTCAAAATTTATCTCTTAAAAACATTTAACTTAACAACGGTAAACCACTTATTTTTTGGTAGTTTTTGACTTATTTAGTCCCTCGAAGCGTGAGGCATTACTACACAGTTAATGCCCTTTATATAAAATTTTTTTATATATATATATATATATATATATATATAACTTTGCCATTGGTCTCTATCTTTTTCTTTCTTTATCCATACACACGCTAATACACGACCTATGTTATCTTCCCCAGTCACGTTGCTACCACGACAGGGGCAAAACTAGTCGGTATACAGCACTTACTCGGTATTGCTTGTATCTTTAGGGTTTGGTTGACTCCAATACCCTTCATAACCTTTATATATATATATATATATATATATATATATATATATATATATATATATAAACAAATAGTAAATGAGTATATGCATGTATACATACAGGTATGTGCATACCGACATCCACCTGTATGTATATATATATATATATATATATTATACACACGCAGATGTAAATTACACATATATAAATACACACACACATATATGTATATATATATTTATATATATATATGCGCATTATACATACATACATTATGCATGCACATACCGTACACAATACATACAGAGCGCTCGATTGTCGGAATCGTTAGAGCGTTACACAAAATGTCTGGCAAAATTTGTTCCGGCTCTTCGCGTTCCGAGTTCAAATCTCGTTGATGTCAGCCTTGCAGGATGTCGATTAAGAATGAAATAATAAAAGTCCCATTCAAGATACAAGGGACCCCCCCCTCTCTCTCTCTCTTTCTCACACACACATAAACACGCAAACAATCTGCCAAGAAGGTCGTTAAAGGACCGCTTTTAGCCAGTAAACATCCTTTTTTTCTTCTCTCTCTTCAAGACAACAAATTTCCTTGTATCGTTGTGTCGAGGGGCCTGATCATCACACGAAAACATATATATATTATTGATATTTAGCAGAAGCAACAGAGTGACTGGAAGTTCGAGAGTTTCGTTGCGTTGGCCCTAACCAAACTCTCAGGCCTTGAGTCACACTGTTACTTCTGGTAAATGTTAATAAAAATATGCACGTATCCATATTTTGCGTTCTATTTTTCCTGTTTACATCGACATACCTATGTATGTATGTATGTATGTATTCTGATTATATGTCTGCACACGCTTGAATGTGGTGTGTGCCAGAGGGCTTGCAAATCCAGTGGGGGTCTTAAAAGACATGTTAGGATCCACAATGAGCAGAACTTACCTGCAGGTATTGGTAGTTCAAATCAGAGGTGCAATCTGCGTGGGTGTTTTTCTTCTTCAGAACATTGTCTGGTTTAAAAAGCCACATCAGACGCCATGAAAGGGCTAAGGTGTAGGTGCAGGAGGTGGTCAAACTCTGTGTAAGGAGTGGACAACCACCACTATGTATGTATGTGTATATATATATATATATATATATATATATATATATATATAGAAGGTTTTTAGTTTACTGGTGATCTAAACCAATAGGTACGCTGTGTAAGGGCTATGCTATAATTGGTCATCCGTTAGGTTCCAAGTTCACAACTGAGGCTGGAGCTATGGATCCGATCCGATCCGTATTCGGCTTCCGTGTTAGCAGATATATATAAGAGGGAAAGGACAACAAAAAACCAAGGCAGGACGAGTATCTCAAGTCATTTAGAATAATTTAGTTAATTAAATTATTATAAATGACTAGAGATACTCGTCCTGCTTTGGTTTTAAAGCAGTGTTAAATGAATTTGGTTAATTATATCCAACAATCAGATCCCGATAAATGCAAGTAGAAAAAACATCGAAAGTAATTCTTCATGTTTGACAAGTAAATGCAAATTCCGTTTAGAATTTCAATAAATTCGGAGTATAAGTCAACGAGAATAAGAATGGATAAAATCAATCTTTAATTGGTGATTACACCATGATGATTATCGATGATCGTTTATATTGTGCCAGGATATTCAGACAGAGAAAAATAAGGTATGAAATACCAGTGAAATTAATATATCGGAATATATATGCTAACACAAACGTTATCAAGGCAGTGAAATAAGAAAAAATATCTCTTAAGTAGATGAACGCATACACACACACACACACACACACACACACATATATATATATATATATATATATATATATATAAACAAACTAGAAATGACTCATTCATTTTTCAGGTCGTTCGATTTCTCTCAACCGATCAATGGGCCGATTGGGTAAACCTATCAATAACGAATCTATGATGACAACTGGAAATAGACTTAAGTGAAATTTACTACAGCAAAGAAAAAATATATATAGTGACCATTATTTTATATCTTGTCTTGTTTACATGACCCTGTGTGAAAAAAAAACAGTATACACGGGAACACGACCATGGATTTACAATACAGAATGGTGTATAACCTCGGGCCCTGCCGTAAGAATACGCGAAGGTCTTTACTAATCTGGTGCCCTAACAGGGAGCTTATAAAGTATTTTGCCCCCAGATTGATAATCCCTCATTAATAACTCCGTTTCATACACACACACACACACACATATATATATATATATATATATATACATATATATATATATATATATATATATATATATATATATATATATATATAAGATTGACCAGTGACCGGTCTGTCAAAATGCTATCGAATTTTTACCATATTATGTTAATTATATATATATATATATAATTAACATAATATATATATATATATATATATATATATATATATATATATATAGTTAAAAAAAACAATAACAAAAAAACAAAAAAACAACAAAGTGAGGACGTGATATGGATAGTATTATATATATATATATATATATATATACACCAGAGTAAGCACATAAAATGTGCAACAAGGTGGAAAAGAGAGTACTCAAATACCAGAGGTAGAGTAATATGCTTTATTTAAAAGCAGCAGAAATATAACAAAAGACTGTTACTCGGAGTTTCACGTTCCCGTTTCTAACAAAACTGTCCGATGAACGGGATCGTGAAACTCCGAGTAACAGTCTTTTGTTATATTTCTGCTGCTTTTAAATAAAGCATATATATATATATATATATATATATATACAATTTGAAAAACCTACACGACTAGGTGAAAAGCGCTTCATTTAATATGTGACATTAATAAAAATCTGTAAATGTACAAACATCCAGGTTTCTGAGTACCTTAATTAATTTTTTTCTATATATATATATATATATATATATATGGAAGGGATGAGGAAACAAGAGAGGTACAGACCTGTAAATGCGAAGAGGCGATACACCGGTCATTTCCGCCGATGCCAAGTCTGTAATAGTCACTGACTTCGTTGGCGGTGGCGGTGGTGATGAAGTCGGATTGTTTTTTTTTTTTGTTTTTTTTTTTTTTTTTCCTGTGGTCGTAGTGGTAGTAGCAGTTGTAATGGAGATAGTTGTGGTGGTGGTGGTGGCGGCGGTGGTGGTGGTGGTGGCGGTGTGTTGGTGGAAGTAGTCGTAATAGCGATAGTGGTGGCGGTAGGAGGAAATTGGGGGGTGGCAATGGGAGGAATGGTGATAGTGAAGGTGAAGGTGGTGGTCGCGGCGGCGGCGGCGGCGGTGTTTATAGCAATAGCATTGATTATTATATTGGTGAAGGTGGTTGCGACGATAAAGCGATTTGGTTGCTTAGTAACGATGTCACATAGAGTTATTTCCCTTAGCAAATGATTTGTTTTTGTTTTTGTTTTTTTTTCGCTTAAAAAAGAAGCGTCTTCTGTTTGAAAATGTAACCATCGTGAATTCAGCCTCCTCCTCTAATACATCTGTGGAGGCGCAATGGCCCGGTGGTTAGGGCAGCGAACTCGCGGTCATAGGATCGCGGTTTCGATTCCCAGACCGGGCGTTGTGAGTGTTTATTGAGCGAAAACACCTAAAAAGCTCCACGAGGCTCCGGCAGGGGATGGTGGCGAACCCTGCTGTACTCTTCCACCACAACTTTCTCTCACTCTTTCTTCCTGTTTCTGTTGTGCCTGTAATTCAAAGGGTCAGCCTTGTTACACACTGTGTCACGCTGAATATCCCCCCCCCCGAGAACTACGTTAAGAGTACATGTGTCTGTGGAGTGCTCAGCCACGTGCACGTTAATTTCACAGGGGATGGTGGCGAACCCTGCTGTACTCTTCCACCACAACTTTCTCTCACTCTTTACTTCCTGTTTCTGTTGTGCCTGTAATTCAAAGGGTCAGCCTTGTCACACACCGTGTCACGCTGAATATCCCCGAGAACTACGTTAAGAGTACATGTGTCTGTGGAGTGCTCAGCCACTTGCACGTTAATTTCACGAGCAGGCTGTTCCGTTGATTGGATCAACTGGAACCCTCGACGTCGTAAGCGACAGAGTGCCAACGACAACGACCTCTGACATAATCTGACAAATGCCAACCAAGATGGCATGAATCAGCCAAGCTTTACTTGCTAGAAATAGCAACCGAAATGCTTTTAAATCAGATCCCAATGCTGGATGTTCAAGAACCAAATGAAGGGTATATTTAAAATCCTGGGATCATCCTGATTCCATAAAGAGCATACTATGTCTATGCAGAGGAAATGCTGACTGAGAAACAGGGGTCCCAGACAGACACAGCATGTGAGTGGAATATCGTTGATGCAAGTTGAGAAGTGACTGCAGATTTGCCTGGGTGCCATCCCAGTTATGGAAAAACCTGACATTTTAATGTGGTGTGAAAGAAGAAAAGTTGTAAATCTAGTTGAGTTAACGGTTCCTCATGAAGATAATATGGACGCCGCGCGGGCTCGAAAGATGGACCGTTATAAAAACCTCCTCGAGAAATGTGAAGACGCAGGCTGGAAAGCGGAGCATTTTCCAATCGAAGTCGGATGTAGAGGATTTGTAGGAAACAGTGTGAAACGACTGCTGTTATCGTTAGGCCTAACTCATCGGAAGGTAAATACCACTATGAGTGATATCCAAACTACAGTGGAGAAGGCTAGCCACTGGATTTGGTTAAAAAGAGACGATGAGCGATGGCTAGAGAAATATTGAGCTTTGTTTAATAACCAGTTGATCTAGCAAGCGGGGCCTCATATCAGTGAGGGGGGCCGGTGCGCATTGATGCCGTCGAGAGGTAGGCCCCGAAACGGCGCGCATTCTCTCCTGATGACCCCATACACTTGCTGGCTTCCGGTATATGGAGTTCTTGACTGGTAGCACTTGCATGTGCAAGGTGTTTGCAAGACACTTAGGCTGTGTTCATGAGTGAAGGGAAACAGGAGACTGAATTGGATGCTAGAATTGCACATGCTGGCAAAATAATGTGCCAGTCTCCAGGATTCAATCCTCAGAAGAGGAGAGAGTGGAAAAATAAAGCCAAACTTTCCATCTTCAATTTGGTTTTCGTGTCTACCCTCACTTATGGTCATAAATGTTGGGTAATGATCGACAGAGTATGAGTGCAAAGCAGTAGCTGCCGAAATGACATTTATCTGAAAGATCTTTAGAGTAACATTACTTTGGCAGGATGCAGAGCTCAGAGATCAGAGAGAATCTCCAGGGTGAAGCTGCTACCTTCTTGCATCGAGAGGTGACAGCTCTCATATACATGTGATTAGAATGTCGTTGTAAAGAATCACAAGTTGGTTTCTTCAAGCTAAATCAACTGGCATGAGGCCGACGGGTAGACTAAGAATGAGATAGGTGGATGATATCCATAGTCTTAATTGATCATGCTTGGGAATCCAGCTGGAAAGTCTAAAAACAGTTGGTTCTGATAGGACTCTATGGAGGAGGTGCCTGATGGCTCTATGCCCTTCTAAGGAATAGTGGGCAGAGAACAAGGCTTTAATCAGTCCAAGGCTATAGTAGAAGACACTTGCCCAAGGTGTCACGCAGTGGGACTGAACCCTGAACCATGTAATGGGGAAGCAAGCTTCTTATTTCTTTATTGCCTACAATGGGCTAAACATAGAGGGGACAAACAAGGACAGACAAATGGATTAAGTCGATTACATCGACTCCAGTGCGTAACTGGTACTTAATTTATCGACCCCGAAAGGTTGCAAGGCAAAGTCGACCTCGGCGGAATTTGAACTCAGAACATAACGGCAGACGAAATACCGCTAAGCATTTCGCCCGGTGTGCTAACGTTTCTGCCAGCTCGCTGCCTTTACCACACAGCCATGCTTCTTACCACACAGTCATGCCTGTATATCTCACACGTCACATCTATAAGCAATTTCATCTCAGATAAAAACAGCAGTATTTTGCCTGTTAACAGTGTACATATGTTAAGTGCAATACATGGATGGCTGTTTTATTCCGATTGCTTCTTCTTCAAATATTTTTTTTTTTTACTTGTTTCAGTCATTTGATTGTGGCCATGCTGGAGCACTGCCTTTAATCGAATCAAATCGACCCCAGTACTTATTCTTTGTAAGCCTAGTACTCATTCTATCGGCCTCTTTTGCCGAACCGCTAAGTTATGGGGACGTAAACATACCAGCATCGGTTGTCAAGCGATGTTGGGGGGACAAACACAGAGACACACACATACACATATATATATATACATATATACGACGGGCTTCTTTCAGTTTTTGTCTACCAAATCCACTCACAAGGCTTTGGTCGGCCTGAGGCTATAGTAGAAGACACTTGCCCAAGGTGCTACGCAGTGGAACTGAACCTGGAGCCATGTGGTTGGTAAGCAAGCTACTTACCACACAGCCACTCCTGCGCCTATTTCTCCATTTTTTTCTTGTTCTTTTCATTTTCTATCAGTTTTTTCCCCACCCAATCTCCTCCATTATTTTCACTCATTCACTTTCATGCTGCAATTGTTTCTCCTGTTCCTCTCTGTTTGTAAATTCCCTTTTTCTCTCTCAATCAAATTATGCCTCCATCTTTTCTCTTCTTCTACCCTCATCTCCTTCCACTAATTCAACATTGTACACAAATTTCACTCTTCATTATTTTTTTTTCACTCTCCCAATCTGTTTTTCTTTTTCTTTTTCACATTAAATCACTAATTACCTTTCTCTCTTCTAGACCTTTGGTTTTTTTTTTTTCCACCTCCCCTCTCTTACTTATACAATTTCTTCCTCTCTCATTCTTTCCCCCCCCCCCCCATATTTGTTCCCATGACTACCTCACAAGCTACTGATTTTTCACTCTGTCAATCTCCCACCAATCTATTTATCTATCTAATCCATTCCCTCCTTATAACACGTTTTTTCTCTTTCAGCACAGTCACTGCTTTCTCCTTCCACATTTTATAGTGTGACAGAAAGCTGAAAATCAATAATACATAAAGTGGATATATGATTGACATTTTACATGCAGAGAGACAATTAATTATTGCTTTTTCACTCACTGCAAAGTTCTTTCTAGCTGGCTTTCTTAATATTGCATGTAATAAATGTTAATACTAACTTAAGTGTTTGCATTTATTACAATAAATCTTTCATCTTTCATTTGTTTCAGCCATTAGGCTGTGGCCATGAAGAATTTTCAGCCAAATGAATCAGCCCTAGTACTTATTTTTTTTTTAAAGCCTGGTACTTATTCTATTGGTCACTTTTGCTGAACTGCTAGGTTATGGAGATGTAAACACAACACCAGTTGTCCAGTGATGGTGGGTGTCATCCTCAGACACAAACACACACACATGATGGGCTTCTTTCAGTTTCCATCTATCAAATCTACTCGCAAAGCTTTAATCAGCCTGAAGCTACAGTAGAAGACACTTGCCCAAGGTGCCACAGAACTGAACCCAGGACCATGTGGTTGGGAAGCAACTTACCACTCAACCATGCCTGTGCCTATATATATAGATTATATCATCATCATCATCATCGTTTAACGCCTGCTTTCCATGCTAGCATGGGTTGGACGATTTGACTGAGGACTGGTGGACCAGGAGGCGACACCAGGCTCCAATCTGATTTGGCAGAGTTTCTACAGCTGGATGCCCTTCCTAACGCCAACCATTCAGTGAGTGTAGTGGGTGCTTTTACGTGTCACCCGCATGAAGGCCAGTCAGGCGGTACTGGCAACAGCCACGCTCAAAATGGTGAATTTTATGTGCCACCCGCACAAGAGCCAGTCCAGGAGCACTGGCAACAATCTCACTCGAAAATCCTACGAAGGCCAGTCAGGCGGTACTGGCAATGGCCACGCTCAAAATGGTGAATTTTATGTGCCACCCGCACAAGAGCCAGTCCAGGAGCACTGGCAACGATCTCGCTCGAAAATCCTACGAAGGCCAGTCAGGCGGTACTGGCAACGGCCATGCTCAAGATGGTGTATTTTATGTGCCACCCGCACAAGAGCCAGTCCAGGAGCACTGGCAACGATCTCGCTCGAAAATCCTACAAAGGCCAGTCAGGCGGTACTGGCAATGGCCACGCTCAAGATGGTGTATTTTATGTGCCACCCGCACAAGAGCCAGTCCAGGGGCACTGGCAACGATCTCGCTCGAAAATCCTTACACATGTCACGGGCAAAGTTGCTTTTATTCCCCCCACCCCTCCCAACCACTGGTGGGGCATAAATTTTTGCTGGAAAGTTATAGTGGAGCCTGTGGGAAATTAGGTTGGAAAACACAGATGTGATCAGCTTGAACATAAAACAAAGAGAATACTTGGGCTAATTGTGCATGTTCTTTCAAGTCTTAAAAACTTTTTGACAACACAACGAAACAAATTTAATTACAATTTTATTTTAACTCAAAAATTAAATTCATTTTTAATCAATTTTTTTTTTTTTTTACCTTTTTTTTTTTGTCTTGGTTGAATATATTAACAAAATGTAAACTTCCATTTTTTTTCTTCGTGTTAGTATTTTGATTGGGGCAGTGGAGTTTCCAGAAAATATTTATGTAGGGGTCTCTCTCTTTCATACTCCAAACTCTTGTATTTTCAGGGGTGGGGGTGGCCAGAGCAGGGTGGGTTAGAAAGAGATGTACAAAATCCTGAGACTGGAGGGATTTTTGTTTTGTTTTGTGATGTTTCTTTTTTTTTTTGTTATATATTTTTAAAATTTTTTTGAAAGAAAAAAATATTTATTTTAAAAACATTCTCCAGTTCTATGAGACAAGAAAGCTGACACCTTTTTTTTTTTAGGTGGTTGTAGAGTTCACTGCTTGACAATAAAAAAAAAATTGAAAAATAAATAACAACAGTTCCACTGTTGAATCTGTGACTGAAGTTCATTCATGTGTAAAATAAGTATCACAGGCTGGTAAATATATAGTGCCATTGGGTGGTGTCATAAGCGCAGGGTACTGTGGACACAAGATACACCAGGCTTGTATTGGTAAATGGTACCACAAGATCATATGAACACAACGTACCATAATCTAGTATACAATTGGTGTACCACAGAATGATATAGACACAAGGTACCACAAATTAGAATACTTGCAGGATACCAGTGGGTGATTAACAACACAAGGTACCACAAGCTAGTATACAACTGAGGCACCACAGAATGACATGGATATCATGTACCACAGGCTAGAATACAGTCAAGGTACCATATGCTAGTATATGATCAAGGTACCATAGAGTGATTTGAATGTGTGGTATCACAAGCTAGTATACAATCAGTGTACCACTGGTTTATAATGAACACAATGTACCACAGGCTAGTTTACAATCAAAGTTCCATAAGTTAGTATCCAATCAAGGTACCACAGACTGCTATGAAAGTGTGGTACAAGTTAGTATACAATCAGGGTATCACTAGTTTATTCTGAACACAATGTACCATGAACTACTTTGTAATCAAGCTAGTATATGTTCAAGATACCAGAAGGTGATATGAACACAATGTACCACAAGCTAGTATACAACTGAGGTACCACAGGATGATATGGATATAATATGCACAAGCTGGTGTACAATCAAGGTACCATAAGGTGATTTGAATGTGTAGTGGTATACAATCAGGGTACCACTGGTTTATCAATTATGAACACAATGCACTACAAGCTAGTATACAATCAAGGTACCGTAGAGTTATATGAACACATAGTACCACAGGCAAAGCTTGAGTGAAGGCCATTGATGGACATATCCAGGACACTCTTAGTCATGGCTATGCTGAGTACAACGAAGGCCTAGGGTTAAATAGCATTCTTTTGATTCAGAATTCTTTGAAGTACCAAACTTCAGATCCTGAACTCTAATCCTGCCAAATCTTGTCTTTGGCAGCAATTATAGTGGAAGAACTGCTCGTTTGAGTATTTGTGGAGTGCGACCAGCGTGGTGTGAGACCGTAGATGAACACGATATACAGATTCATTTAAGTAGATCTTCCCGCACTCAGCACAGCTGTGGAAAGTGAGACCAGCCTCAGCAATCGAGAACAGGGATGAAGTGTAGTCGTAGGAAACGGTGGCCACCTGGCTGTCATCCGATGGATTTTGCTGCTGTGAGTTCTCAAACACAAACGTGCCCATGTTTTCGGCCCTGGCCAAAGGGTCGGCCGTTGTACTGCTGTCGGCTGGGGTGGCATATCTGAATTCCATCACCTGCACTGCTTGGATGTCCGATACCGACTGCACGCCTCCGTCTTGGTTATCGACGCCGGTGGGAGTGGGGAGGAAGGATTGGATACACTCGTGGACATCTCGCACTTCAACACCGGGCATTGACTTCACGCACTGGATGTCGTCAACTTGTACCCCGGGTAAAGCTTCCATGCACTGGACATCTTCTACATGCACCTCGGCCACAGACTGCATGCACTGGACGTCAGGCATAACAGGGAGGGCTTCGATGCACCGGACATCTGCTGCATGCATCGTCTCCATACCCTCCATATTCTGAACCAGCTGCACATCAGCAGCAGACGGTACACACTGCACATCATGCAACTGCATAGTTTGGTGTGATTGGCTTGGCCGATCATCTTGTAGGCTGACCGTGGTCACTGGTGCAAAACATTTCATGCTCTGCATGGGCACCACCGGCATGCACTGACCCCGATGCACCCTGTGAAAATTCCCAGCATCTGACAAGCAGAGGTCTGATGGTGTCATCGCTTCAAGTTTCAGTTTTATTGCTTGATGATGATGATGATACTGCTGTTGGGGTTGTGGCGCAACAGATGACATGGACAGTCGGGGCACAACGTCAGACGATGCCACCGGCGGCACCTGTTGAACTAACTGGGTCTCTGACTCCGCTGCTCCTTCTACTGTACAAAGTGATACCAACGACGAAGGTGACATTGTTACTAAAGAACCGTCTGCAGTCGCCGATGTTGTTGTTGCTGTTGTTGTTGTTGATACAGGAACAGCCTTTGTTAATATAGTTGTTGTAATAGTTGCTGTTGTTGCTGTTACTGGCGTAGTTGTTGTTGTTGTTGTGGCTGTAATGCACGTCACTGCTGTTTTCAAATAGCTGTCGTTGTCGTGGTTGGTGGTGTTTATGTTGGTGGTGGTGGTGGTGGTGGTGGTGTTGGTGTTGGCAGCATTGTTGTCATTGTTGGTAGAGGTGGTGCTGGTGTTAGCGCTGGAGTTTTTGCAGTATTTATGGTCGAAGCCTTTCAGCCGAGCGTGACCCCTCGTATGCCGGGCCAGGTGGCTGGACACGCGGAACGATTTGTCGCAGTACTTGCACACGTACGGCTTCTCGCCGGTGTGGGTGCGCATGTGCTTGGTGAGGTAGCTGGAGCACGAGAACGACTTGGAGCAGCAGGCGCAGCAGAACGGCTTCTCACCTGTGTGGCAGCGCCGGTGCACCGTAAGGCTGGTGGAACGCGAGAACAACTTCTGGCAGATTTCACAGCGGAATGGCTTCTCCCCCGTATGCGACCGCACGTGCTTGGTGAGGTCGCTCTTGTGTGCAAACGACTTTGCACACATTGAGCACGAAAAGGGCTTCTCACCTGTGTGCACGCGCAGATGCGTTGCAAGCGTGCTCGGAGAGACAAACGTCTTGTGGCAGTATGTGCACTGGATGGCTGAATTGTTGGCACCCCCTGAGAGATTACTGTGATGCTGGTGCACCGACTTGGAATGGGCTTGCATCTCGGCATTCACAGTGAACGACGCATGACACTTGCAGCACTCAAACAGCTTTTTCTTCTCACCTGTGTGGATGCGACGGTGGGCCGAGAGGCTGCCTGACTGCGAGAAGGTTTTCCCGCAGTGTGAGCACCTGTACGGCTTCTCACCGGTATGTATTCTCAGGTGGCGCTGCAGATCACAGCTTCGACTGAACGCCTTTGGACACCAGCTGCACGAGTGTCTACGCTGCTTATTTTGCTGCAGTTGTCGTTGTTGTGGCAGTGTAAGTGATGATGACGACGATGATAACGATGGTGTAGAAGTTGAAGATGACATTGTAATCATCGTTGTCACTGCTGTTGAATTCATCACTACAGAGTCCACTTCTGGCACAGTGACCATCATCGATGACGGTTGTGAGCAGATGCCGGAAACAAAATAGAGTTTCTTAACAACTGCGGTGGATGCCACTGCATCATCTTCAGGTACAGCAAGTCCATCCAGGGCCAAAGAGTCACCCACATCAGACAGCTTTAGGCTTTTCTTTTTCAAAGATAGAAAATCAGAAATCAAATTATTGGCTCCTGCATCTGTATTGTCCTGAGATTCGACAGGATTGCCAACAACAATGACATTGCTAGTCGTCGAGTCATCCTGATTAATATTGTCATCGTCAACACCGTCGTTGTTATTTGTCTTGCCACCATTCTCAAAGACAACTTCAGAGGTGCCACCCGCAGAAGAACTCCCCTCTTCATCAATGCCATCCACTCCAGACGCAGAAATACAAGGGAAGTTATTTACGATGTTGGACTTCAAGACAGTGATAGTCACTGACTCACCACCACTGTCACCATCACCACTGTCATCATCATCATCATCATCATCACTGTCAACAACATATTCACCGTAATCATTGCCGGCTGCACTCACCTCCAAAGCAGTACTATCTCTGTCTTCAGAGATGACCGCAGAAATGACAAACAAATCGGTCACAGCATCAGTGTTGGGGTTTGACGATTCATTGCACTGCGAGGCAATGTTGGAGCTGCCATATTTCTCAGTGTCAATGTTGTTGCTGTCGTTGTTATTGTTGCTGTTGTTGTTGTTGTCGTCGATGTTGTCAGTGTTGGAGATGGCACTTGGCAACAGAAAGTCTTCCTTCATCGCTCTGAAACAGATGTCAATGCTGTCGGCAGGCAGGACTGTCTCCATGTAGTGACGCTGTGATGTAGTGTTGTGTTATGCGATGTTGTGAGATGTGTTGTGAGGTAGCGTTGTGTGGCGGTGGCGGTGAAACTGTTGTGTAGTTGACTTGGTGAGGGGTTCACTTCAACCTCTTTACTGTTCTTCAGAAATGTGTTCAATCAGGTTAGTTTGAGTGTTACTCCAGAAGTTTAGGTGATGGCCCAGGAATTTGAGGAATAGCATTCCTGGGGTTTGTGTTGTGTTCCAAGAATTTGAGTTTTAAGTGGTGCTCCAGGAGTTTGTATTATCTTCCCAAACTTTGAGTGGTGCTTCAGATGTTTGAATGGTGTACTCAGAGTTTGAGTGTTGCTACAAGAGTTTGTGCTGTGTTCCAAGAATTTGAGTGGTGCTCTAAGAGTTTGAGTAGTGCTTCAAGAAACTGTGTAATGAGCCAGATGTTTGAGTGGTGTTCCAGGAATTTGAGCAGCACTCCAGGAGTTGAGTGGCACTCAAGAGCTTTTGTTGAGTTGAGTGGTGTTCCAAAATCGGAGTGGTGCTTCAGGAATTTGAGTAATGTATCAGGAGTTTGTACTGTGTTCAAAGAATTTGAGTGGTACTCCAAGAGGCTTTTAAGGGGTGCTCCGAAAGTTGGTATGATGTGCCAGGAGGCTGAGTGGTGCTCCAGGAATTTGAGTAGTACTCCAAAGTAGTACTCTCAGAAGTTTGAGTGGTATTCCAGAAGTTTGAGGAGTGGTGCTTGAGTAGTTTGAATGGTATTCCAAGAATTCAAGTGATGTCTCAGTAGCTTGTGTTGACAGCAGGACTTCAACTGGGCCCAAAAAACACCTAGACACCAAGAAAACATAAAACAAACATTAAAAAAACATAGGTTCAAATCATGGAGGTTTTGTTATTGTTAAAAATACACACATAAATATGTACATATATATATGTATATATATATATATATATATATAAATATATATATATGTATATATATATATATATATATGTATATATATATATGTATATATATATATATATATATATATATATATATATATATATATATATATATAAATATAAATATATATAATGCAGCACAGAATTTTGTCAGTGAACAGGTCGCGGTCTCAAAGCGACGAAAATATTTTGACAAATTAAATTTAAATGTTGAAGTGAATCTAACGGATTTTGTGTGTTATTTTAAATGGCTTATAAACACCTTCCACGCTGCAATTGTTTTCGTTCCAGCACACGATCTCAGATCAGGTCACTTGCTATGCAAGTGCATCTCCGTAATCATCATCATCATCATCGTTTAACGTCCGCTTTCCATGCTAGCATGGGTTGGACGATTTGACTGAGGACTGGTGAAACCGGATGGCAACACCAGGCTCCAGTCTGATTTGGCAGAGTTTCTACAGCTGGATGCCCTTCCTAACGCCAACCACTCAGAGAGTGTAGTGGGTGCTTTTACGTGTCACCCGCACGAAAACGGCCACGCTCGAAATGGTGTCTTTTATGTGCCACCCGCACAAGCCAGTCCAGGGGCGCTGGCAACGATCTCGCTCGAAAATCCTACAGGAGCCAGTCAGGCGGTACTGGCAACGGCCACGCTCAAAATGGTGCATCTCATGTGCCACCCGCACAAGAACCAGTCCAGGGGCACTGGCAACGATCTTACTTGGCTTGCCGGGTCTTCTCACGCACAGCACATTTCCAAAGGTCTCGGTCAGTAGTCATCGCCTCGGTGAGGCCCAATGTACGAAGGTCTTGCCTCACCACCTCAGCCCAGGTCTTCCTGGGCCTACCTCTTCCACGGGTTCCCTCAACTGTTAGGGTGTGGCACTTTTTCACGCAGCTATCCTCCTCCATTCTCACCACATGTCCATACCAGCGCAATCGTCTCTCTTGCACGCCACAACTGATGCTTCTAATGTTCAGCTTTTCTCTCAAGATACTTACACTCTGACGGGTATTCACATTGACATTACACATCCAACGGAGCATACTGGCTTCATTCCTTGCGAGCTTACGTATGTCCTCAGCAGTTACAGCCCATGTTTCACTGCTATGTAGCACGGTTGTTCGTACGCATGCGTCATACAGTCTGCCTTTTACTCTGAGTGAGAGTCCCTTTGTCGCCAGCAGGGGTAAGAGCTCTCTAAACTTTGCCCAGGCTATTCTTATTCTAGCAGCTACACTTTCAGCGCACCCACCCCCACTACTAACTTGGTCGCCCAGATAGCGGAAGCTATCGACTACCTCTAGTTTTTCACCCTGGAATGAGATAGAAGTTGTTTCCTGTTTGTTTACAGTCTTTATTGCACCTGAACATCTGCCACAAACAAAAACTAACTTGCTAGTTAACCTGCCTTTGATGTTGCTGCACCTCTTATGTGTCCATAGCTTGCACCGGGTACATCTTATAGAGTTACTACCTACTCCTTTTCTACATACTGAGCAGGGCCATCTACCTGAAGGGGTTTGTGTTTTATCTACCTTCCTACTTATTAGGATTTTGGTTTTAGCTAGGTTGACTCTAAGGCCCTTCAATTCTAGACCTTGCTTCCACACCTTAAACTTCTCCTCTAGTTCTGATAGTGACTCCGCAATTAGGGCAAGGTCATCAGCATAGAGGAGCTCCCAGGGGCAACCTGTCTTGAACTCCTCTGTGATTGCCTGGAGGACTATGATAAATAAGAGGGGACTGAGGACGGAACCTTGGTGGACCCCTACCTCTACCCGGAATTCATTGCTGTACTCATTTCCAACCCTCACCTTACTGGCAGCATCTCTGTACATGGCTCGCACAGCTCTCACTAACCATTCTTCTATCCCAAGTTTCCTCATTGACATATATATATATATATATATATATATATATATATATATATATATATATATATATTCTTTCACTTGTTTCAGTCATTTGACTGCGGCAATGCTGGACCACCCACTTATTCCTTGAGAGCCTTGGACTTTTTGTATTGGTCTCTTTTGCTGAACTGCTAAGTTACGGAGACATAAACACACCAACACTAGTTGTCATGAAAGGTGCGTGTTTATATAACTATAAATATATATTGTTATATATAGGGATGGAAAGTTGTGTGCCATCTATTACTTTTTCTTCCTGTTTTGTATATTTTCATGGGTCAACTATGAAAATTAGATTTGAATGGTTTCTGTTATTTTTGGATGTGTATTGCTAATAATAATGACGGTGATGATAGCAATAATAATGGGACCCTGAGGAGATGGAGTATCCTATGTTTTATAATATTTTATGATATGTATTAGTCATTCTGGATGTTGTATCGAAATGTAGATAGGTCTATTTATTTGTTATTATTATTGTTATTGTTGTAATAAAGTATTTTCAACGGATCAATTTTCAGCTCTATTTAAAGTTGATATATATATATATATATATTATTTATTTATGCACCCTTTTCAAGCCTAGCCAGGCTCATGGGCCCGGTTTCCCGGTTTCCATTGCGTATGTGTTCCCCCTCCAGCTGGACGGGACGCCAGTCCATTGCAACGTTACTCAAGAAACAGGAATAAAGAGCGAGTGAAAGTTGGGGCGAAAGAGTACAACAGGGGTCGCCACCACCCCCTGCCGGAGCCTCGTGGTGCTTTTAGGTGTTTTCGCTCAATAAACACACACAACGTCTGATCTGGGAATCGAAACCGCGATCCCTAACCACCGGGCCATTGCGCCTCACTATATATATATATACATATATATACTTTTATTCTTTTCTTTTACTTGTTTCAGTCATTTGACTGCGGCCATGCTGGAACACCGCCTTTAGTCGAATCAAATCGACCCCAGGACTTATTCTTTGTAAGCCTAGTACTTATTCTATAAGTCTCTTTTTGCCGAACCGCTAAGTTACGGGGACGTAAACACACCAGCATCGGTTGTCAAGCGATGTTGGGGGGGACAAGCACGCACACACATATATATATATATATACATATATACGACGGGCTTCTTTCAGTTTTCGTCTACCAAATCCACTCACAAGGCTTTGATCGGCTCGAGGCTATAGTAGAAGACACTTAACCAAGGTGCCATACAGTGGGACTGAACCCGGAATCATGTGGTTGGTAAGCAAGCTCTCCGAACATGCATACATACAATATGTGCGTGAGTGTAGTTGTGGTTTAACCCCAAGTTAGCCTGTCCGTGTAGATTAAGGCATTCCGATCATGACTATCCCGTCTTTATAGGAATATGTTGCACTACATGATGCAACGTTTTTAAGTTGGTGATGTTTGTTCAAAGCGAGATTTTGTTGTTACTAATAGTACGTTGATTATCATGTTAAAGATCTCATGTTGGTTGAACAGCTTCCCTATGTAAATAACTTGAATGTATATATTTACAAACACAGGTGTGTGTATGTATAATATATATATATATATATATATATATATATATATATATATATATATATATCTTAGTTATCGTATACAAACAACAAAGACAGACGAACAAAGAGACAAATATGTACATTTAGTAAATGAACTAAAACAACCTGTATTGCTTAAGGAGTAGATCTGTTCGCGTGTGAGGAGTGAGGCGAATTCTAGCCGGTAAAGTGAGCAGAAGGGACCAAATAGCGAAGAATATTAACATTGGTGATGATCACATCTTGTAAACACGACCATCTTGGAGCCATTCTTACAAATTGTACTCCGAACGAACGAGAGTGACTACGGTGTAACAACAAGCCAGAAAGAGAAAAAAAATAATTAACAAGAGTTATTGCCCTTCCAATTCGAACATATTCTCTGTGTGGGTGTATGTGTGTGTGTGTGTCTGTGAGGGTTCTTCAGTCGAACAAAGTGAGCTTTATCCTGAACCACTATGTTACCGGGAAGGTAAATAAACTAACACCGGTTATGAAGCGGCGGTAGGGGACAAACACAAAGATACACACCTTCACATACATACAGGAGGAATTCCAACCACGTTTCGTGGTTCGCTACCTCAATAGCTCCCTTTATAGGATCCAGTGGCTAAAGGCATCATCGGGAGGAACCACGTCCGGTTTCGGCCCCTATTCCTATACCGTTTTCGACGTGCGGGGCCCCTCCCCCTACTTTCGGAGGTGACCTCAGCTCTGGTGTTGAATGCCTTGAGTTTAGCACGTTAGTACAGCAATGGGTTTGAGAGATAAAAACAGTAATTTATAATGATTACCAAATTTAAGCATTCATTTATTTGTTTCAATCACTAAATATGACCCAAATATTTTGGTGGTATTTCAATTCACGACGCTTTGATTTAAGGTTACAGAAATGTAGAATGCGTATGAGAGAAAGAGAGCTAGTTTAGTAAGTTAATACAGTTTGGAAGATAAAAAGGATCTTTCTGATTTGACGGGCACCACTTGTTTTCTTAACATGAAATAACTTCGAATGCAAAAAAAACATTACATAAAACATAAATGAAAAGTGTTGCCCGTCAAATCAGAAAGATCCCAAATATTTAGGTGGTATTTCAATAGACGACGCTTTAGTTCAAGGTTACATCTATGTATTGCTAGCGCGCGTACGAAATGGAGGGAAGTAGAAAGAGAGAAAGGTAAAGCGACTGAATGAAAGAGAAAACAGACGTTGTTTACTACTACTTCAATGAAACCTACTACTACTACTACCACCACCACCACCACCGCCGCGTCACTACTATAGTGGTGCTGTTCCAATTGTTGTGTTCTTACTGGGAAACGGTACAAATAATAATAATAGTACCGCATATTTATCATATTTACACATTTGTAAATATGATAAATGTTTTATTTCTAAAAATCATAGCGATCCAAAACGCCAGATCATACATTCAAAATAAATGGAAGTGGAGAGACAAGTTAGTGAAGAGATTGCAAGAATGCAATGAAATAATTTAACAAAAAACTATATAAATTAATAAAGGACTGAACCAGTGCGTGTGTTTAATACTGGCATAATGCCTCTCCCAAGGTTTAATTGTATATATTTTTTAATTCTTTGAAAATTTTGTTTGCTCATACGTGTACATAGTTGAAATTCCAGGGAAAGGAATTTAGGTTAGAAACCGACTACTTCTCTAATGGCAAGAAATCTTGAAATAAAACTGACTAATCAACACACACACACACGCACGCACGCGTGTGCATTTAGATCCTTTCAGTCATTTAACTATGGCCATGCAGGGACCACGCCTTGAAGGATTTTGTGGAACGAATTCATTCCCCTGTACTTGTTTTGCAAAACAAAAACTGGATTAAGTTAAGCATAAAGTAAATTTTAACAAAAATGTATGCACAAGAAATGAATAAATATATTGGAAACTGATATTTTGTGTAAGAAATTAATCTACAAGGGCAGTTCACATCCCGCGCTAACATCTTCACTGCAGATGGCGCCAAATGGAAAATCGGCCTCATCCTTCGTCATTCGGTCTTCTCCCCTTCCTTTTCCCCCACCACTCATGCTTTCTTTGTTTTCCCCTTTTACTATATCTTCTCTCCTCCCCTTTCTATACAAAATGTATTTGTTGATCACTCTCCTTTCCCCACCGCTTCCCTTCCCTCTCTTTACAACATCATCTGAATTGTTGTGTTACCCTTTTTTTTCTCCTCCCCCTCTTTCGTCCTCGTTTTTCGCCAACACTCATCTCCTCTCTCTGTCTTTAAATTGTATTTGTCACCGTCTCTCTCTCCTCCTCCCTTGCTTTCCATATGTATCTTTTTGTTTTACTTCTCGTCATGCTTTCCTCCCTTCCTCTCTCTTCAAATCTGCATCGCTGACTACATGCCCGTTCGTGGCCTCCTTCTCCTCCCCTTCCTCCTACACCATTTTTTTTCCTCTCTGACACTAAGTCTCATCTGCTCTCTCTCTCTTTAATATCTATTTGTCCTTTTCACTTCTTCCTCCTCCCTTTCTTTCTACATCTATCTATCTTTCTACCTCTCCTCATCCCCTTCTCCCTCCTCCCTTTGTTTCTATATCTATCTATCTATCTACCTCTCCTCATCCCATTCTCCCTCCTCCCTTTGTTTCTATATCTATCTATCTATCTATCTATATCTATCTATCTATCTATCTACTCCTCCTCATCCCAATCTCCCTCCTCCCTTTGTTTCTATATCTATCTATCTATCTACTCCTCCCTTTGTTTCTATATCTATCTATCTATCTACCTCTCCTCATCCCATTCTCCCTCCTCCCTTTGTTTCTATCTCTCTTCCTCCCTCTCCTCATCCCATTCTCCCTCCTCCCTTTGTTTCTATCTCTCTTCCTCCCTCTCCTCATCCCATTCTCCCTCCTCCCTTTGTTTCTATCTCTCTTCCTACCTCTCCTCATCCCATTCTCCCTCCTCCCTTTGTTTCTATCTCTCTTCCTACCTCTCCTCATCCCATTCTCCCTCCTCCCTTTGTTTCTATCTCTCTTCCTCCCTCTCCTCATCCCATTCTCCCTCCTCCCTTTGTTTCTATATCTATCTATCTATCTATCAATCTATCTATCTTTCTACACCTCCTCATCCCATTCTCCCTCCTCCCTTTGTTTCTATCTCTCTTCCTCCCTCTCCTCATCCCATTCTCCCTCCTCTCTTTGTTTCTATCTCTCTTCCTCCCTCTCCTCATCCCATTCTCCCTCCTCCCTTTGTTTCTACCTCTCCTCATCCCATTCTCCCTCCTCCCTTTGTTTCTATCTCTCTTCCTACCTCTCCTCATCCCATTCTCCCTCCTCTCTTAAATACTTCAGTCTGTATGGCTGACTGCCTGCATGCCCATTCGTTGCTGCGTGTCAGTAGCAAGAGGTTCATTACGCAGCACAACGTTTTATCGTCTGCCATCATACATTTTCCCCCCTTCGCTCTGCTTAAAAGGTCAACGTATTACGACCATGTAAACCCTACTAATTCGACTTGACCACAACTGGTCGTCTTTTCACCTTCAGTCTCAAGCCAAAAAAACAAACAAAGTATCACTTACCGCAACCACCCAAGTCATCGTCCACCACTCTTCATCCATTAAAAAGAAAAACAACACACACACAAACATTACCTCGGCCGTACCCGTAGGAAATCTCGTAAGTCGGATATTTTTCAAAACTTTTACTACTGCCTCATCGTTTCTTTCACCATTCTGTAAATCTTTCATAGATCGAGAAATCAAAAATGATTTTAAAAAATCTCACAACCCCCCCCCCCCCTCCGATCATTCATTACGATAAACTTAACTGAAATAGCAGTCAAATCTTTTTTTTTTTTTGAAATTCTGAAGATGTACCCTTAAATTTATTTAAAAAAAAAACAAAAAAACAAACGAAAATGTAAATAGGAAAGGGAAAAACAAGCAATAACTGAAATATAGATGGGGGGGGGGGGAGATTGTCCTGGCTCTGGGAAGTCTTTGATGGTTCCATACCGCATACCAAAGGGTTTGTTGCTAGGGCAGGCTTGGCTCTGATCTTGGATTAAAATAACAGCCATGATCGCTTTGGTTAATCCCCGTCCCTGTCTGTCTCTCTCTCTCTCCCTCTAGAATTCATATACGTATGGATGTGTTTATATATGTGTATATAATGTTTGTATAATATACATGTGTATATGATTATGTGCATGTGAGAGTATTAAGCCCCATAGATATGACTATATGTATGTATGGGTTTATATATCCCGTCGTATATATGTATCTATATATATATGTATGTGTTTGTGTGTCTGTGTTTGTCCCCCTAACATCGCTTGACAACCGATGCTGGTGTGTTTATGTCCCCGTAACATAGCGGTTCGGCAAATGACAACGCTAGAATAAGTACTAGGCTTCCCAAAGAATAACTCCTGGGGTCGATTTGCTCGACTAAAAGGCGGTGCTCCAACAGGGCCACAGTCAAAAGACTGAAACAAGTAAAAGAGAGTAAAGAGTATATATATATGTATATGGCGATCTTTCGATACCAATCCTTTTTCTGTCATCTCTTTATTTGCATCAATTCGGCAGTTTTATATGTATATATATATATATGTATGTATGTATATCTATTAGTGAGGTAGGCTGGTTTAAGGGGTTACCCTGGGTTTCTCGCTCATGAGGGGTTTATTTTAAAGAGGTACCCCCATAAACCGGCCTACCCCACTATAAAAATATTAACTGCTCTACATTTTAGAGTCTGCTTCTCCTCCGGGTTCATGTATTTCTGCAAACGATCCTTATATATATTTATAATGACATGAGTATACACATGTATGCATGAATATTACATGTAAATATATACATGTATAATTGTGTGCATGTATAATCATATACATGCGTTTGTACAGTGCATGTGTACCTATATATGTACATCTACACGTGTGTATATATATATATCCATGTCTTTGTGGTTATTGGAAATGTAACATTTGTCTAAGGGGGGGGGGGTTATTGATTTCCATTGCTAGAAACAGCAGCCAAATCCCCTCAAACCAACTACAATGCCTATCTAAGGGGGAAGGACACATCAGTGCATCCGAACCAAAATATTATATTCTGGCCCCAAGAAAAAGGCAAAGTAGTTACAGCTGAACTACGTTTGATTGGCCTGTTTAGGGTTGATCCTGGGGTTAAACATAACGACAATTTGCAGGTAGCCTCTTCGTGGTTGCCCCTCGTGCTAGAAATAAGAACCGAATTTCCTTCCGGCTAGTTGATGGTTGACCGACCCAGTGCTAAACATAAAGACAGCTATCAACATGTAGCCTCTTCATGGTTGCTACTCCTGCTAGAAACAACAACCAAATCTCCTTCAGATCACACTAGCTGATGATGTACTCTTCATACCTTGCCCTAAATAGGCCACACTAACATGGGAGACACATTAGGTAAATGTGTTGTTTGTCGTTTAGGTCCAGGTCAACGTTAGATCGCGGTGACCCGATTGAAAAGTCGGCCATGACCTGCTAACCACTCCCGGTCTTTCAGAACTATTCCAATATGTCAGGTTTACTTGGGTTACAATTGCATGTTGGTGTTGTCAAAGATTTCGGTGCCACACCTCCATTTTTCATTTTCTTCTTAATTTTCTGAAAAATCCATTTATGAATATGTTTTTTAAATGAAATTTTGCAGAGAACTGCATGGCACTTGGGGCAAGTGTCTTCTAAGACTATAGCCGCGGGTTAACCGAAGCCTTGTGAATGGATTTTACTGCAGCCATGGTGGGGCACTGCCTTGGGTAATTTTTTCAGATTAACACCCGCACGATCTTCACTAAGGTGTTAGGGTTTTAGGGTCAGGGTTAGGGTTACAGTTAGGGTTTGGGTTAGGGAAGTCCGTCCCTAACCGTAACCCTAAAACCCTAACCCTGACCCTAAAACTCTAACCCTAACACCCTAGTGAAGATCGTGCGGGTGTTAATCTGAAAACTTACCCTGCCTTGAAGGACTTTTAGTCGAATGATTGCTTGGTACTTATTCTATTGGCCTCAGTTGCCCAACCGCCAAGTTTCGGGAACGTAAACACTAGCCACTACTGGGGTGTGGGTGGGACAAAGACACACACATATCACGCAGTGGGACTGAACCCGGGGCCATGTGGTTGGGAAGCAAACTTCTTACTACTCAGCCACGCCTGCACCTAAATATCTGTGTGTGTGTGTGTGTGTCTGTGTGTGGTTTGCCTCCTCAACTTGGATGTTCGACAAAAGAATCCAACAGATCGATAAGTAATTGGATCGACTAAAATCTCTCAAAGCCGTGCCCAAGCAAAGCCTCAACAAAAGATGAAAAAAGAAAAAAAAAAGCTTGTTGCCCCTTGCTTTTTTTTTCTTTCTTGAAATTACATATATCTACTTACTTTTTGTACGTCATAGTATCTTATAATTAATGGGTAGCGGTTCGGCAAAAAAGGCCGATCGAATAAGTGCTAGGCTTACAAACAACAAGCTCTGGGGTCGATTTGCTTGACTAAAGGCGGTGCTCCAGCATGGCCGCAGTCAAATGACTGAAACTAGTAAAAGACAAAAAAAAAACAATAATTTAAATACGGGAAAGTTACCTAGCTTTCCTATTTTTTTTTTTTTGGTCTTGAAATGACAATCAGCAATAGATGGTCTTTCGTTTCGGTATTGCGTTTAACACTGGATATTTTTATACACTCCCCATTCGTGGAAACTACGCCGTTTGTCAAACATTTGTTGACTGATCGTCTTAGATTTTGCATATGTCTGTGTACATGTTTATATATATATATATGTTTGTGTGTGTATATATGTATGTGTAGGGGCAACTGATGAAGGAAATATTATCTATGTGGCCTGTTTGTGCTCTGTTTATGTTCTGTTTTTCATTTTGTCCACGTTTTTTTTTTTGTGACGTCCTGTACCCAGATATACATGTAGATGTAGGTATGTACATACATGTACGTATATATGCATATACTCACATTATTTGTATTATATATTGCACAGGTGTACCTAAAAAATTTTGTTTCCTCATAGCTTTCTGAAAAGTGGATATTTTTTTACTGAAATTGGATCTTTCTGATTTGACGGGCAACACTCTTCATTTATGTTTTATGTAGTGTTTTTGGTACCGAAACACTTTCAAACTTCGTATACTTGTATATTTTGTGTTATGGAACAGATAAAAAAATTTTGTATTCGAAGTTATTTCATGTATAAAAAATTGTCGTATTTCGGTAATTTCAACCAATCACTGACGTCTATTGAGGTGAAAACAATTACTGCCGTGGAATGTAAACAACACGTTCTTTATTGTCAATTAAAAGATTTCAATTAAAAAACATATATAAAATCAAATTGCCCATAAAAAGTATTTGCTGTCTAAGGACCCCCTGTCTTGTCCTTGCGGACAACAGTTTGAAAACCCCTGCCCCAAGACATCAGAAATTCTTCCAGGGTCTTCCTTTCATTCACATAGTCCAGAGGAGAGGTGGGGGTTGTTCGAACCCCAAATTGTTAAACGTTTTGTGTCGATAATAGAGGCACACACACACACACACGTATTTATACATAGCTTACGTTTGGTCCACACTTAAAATGAGATTTGGGATCATGTCTTACGAACCCTTAAAAGTGATGATCACAGTGAGAAGTATTATACTTGTGTGTGTGAGCAACCATTCTAGAGAACTTGGTTGTTAATCGTTCGAAACTGCCCTTAAAATCGCAATTTATTAATGAAAAAATCGGAGACAAGACTAATTGAACGTCGCAGTGGTGTCACCCTACGCAACTCGAAAACCCCTTAAAAAAAAAAAAATAAAGCAATGAAAATAACGAAAACTTAGCCTAGAACAAAACGGGCGGGAGTTCCCCCCCAGCTGGTCCCCGACTTTGTAACCGAACATTTGGCTGGAAATGGCGCGTTATTTATTTACTTTTTTAAATATCATTTCCTGTCACCGCTTTTTGTGTTTCGTTCTGCAAAGGGGCAAACTTTGTCGCTCCTTATTTGATCTTTCTACCATTGGCCTGGATTAAATGATAGCTTTGGATTTATGGCTGTAGATGTAGGTATTCCGATTGTTGCTCTATAATCCTTATTAGTGACTCGAGGGTTGATTAACCATCAAAATATGCATATCTGTGTCTTATACTGTTTGAATATATGTCTGTCTGTATATCTACATGTCTCTATGGTCTAGATCTCTGATCGTCTGTCTCTTGTAGGTCAGTAAATCTACGTCTCTGTTATATCTTATGTGTCGGTATGTTTGTATATCTGTGTGTTTGTCTCTTTCTAGTGTAAATATGTGTGTCTTTCCTGTTTTGCTAGTTTCAGCCGTTGGACTTGCTGCCATCCTGGGGCACCGCCTTGTAGGGTTTAATCGACTGTTTGTCAAGTGGGTTGAAAGTGACAAACATAAAAAACACACACGTTTGCTACACGGGGTCTTCCTCGCAGTTTCAAAGCTTAGGTACTAAACCTAAAATCGCATAGCTGCATATCGATTTTCTTAACTATATTGCCACACCTGTGTAGATGGAAACTGAAAGAAGCCTATCGTCTGTCTATCTATCTATCTATGATCCATCCATCCATCCATCTATCTATCTATCTATCTATGTTCCTATATTTGTCCCTTACCGCCGCTTGACAACCGATGTTGGTGTGTTTACTTCCCTGTAACAGCGGTTTGACAAAAGAATCTGACATAAGTACCAGGCTTTAAAATACGTATCTGGGTCTATTCGTTCGCCTAAAAATTCTTTAGGGCGGTGCCCCAGCATGGCCGCGGTCTGGTAACTGAAACAAAGTAAAATATAAAAGATGTGTGTGTGTGTATGTATGTGTTTATGGGGAGAAACGGTTGGTCGTGAATTATGCTAAAAATAAGTTAAATTGCCCTTATTTTTAGCATAAGTTAAATTGCCCTTAAATCACCCAATTGTTTTTTGTTTGGTATTTGCATAATGGTATGAATTCCTGTGTATAGAACACAAATTCTCTAGGGCGGTGCCCCAGCATGGCCGCAGTCCGGTGATTTGAAACGAGTAAAAGATAAAAGACGTTTGTTTGTTTGTGTGTGTGTGTGTGTGTTAGTTTTTATATGTATGTCTGTGTATGTAGACAAACATGGTACTACTAAAGCAGAGTGGTCCCGAACGCGCAAGCTAGTTGTGAGTGGTCGATCCTAACCCTAACCCTAAACACATGCGTTCGGGACCACTCTGCTTTAGTAGTACCGACAAACATAACGCATGACCTATATTATCCAGTTTGCATTGATTGAGGTCAAAACGATCTTATAATGTTATGGCGCGGTTTTATCTTCGTCACTGACAAACCTTGGGACATAACCACGTGTGTTTTTTTTTTCCCGGGTTCTCTAACCGCCGTTTCCATTTCTTATACACATAAACCCCTAACGAAGGCGTTCTCGACTCCTCTCTCCCTGTTTTCATCATCATCACCGTCATCATTTAGTGTTTTTCGAGTGTTCTTGCTTATCAATTTCGTCTCGCTTTTATTTCCGATTCTCAATAAGACCACGAACTAAATACCTCTGTATAAACTACCTTGTACATCATTTTCACTGATATGCTTACTTGAATTAGTATATTTAGCTGGCGAAATTCCAGTTCAAGCACCCCGTATAACTCCTCATAATTTTATTTTTTGTAATTTTCAGAAAGTTTTTGCGAATTTGTGTTCTACATGGAGATTTATACGATTATGCCATAAAAAGTCTTTTTTTTAAATCTCAAAGTGTTTGAGTCAAGGGTGATTTAACTGTCGTTTTTAGCACACGGGAATTCATACAAAAATGTTTTTAAATTTGGTAAATTTTCAGATTAACACCCACACGATTTTCACTAGGGTGTTAGGGTTAAGGGTTTAGGGTTACGGTTAGGGACGGAATAACCTTAACCCTGACCCTAAAACCCTAACCCTAACACCCTAGCGAAAATCGTGTGGGTGTTAATCTGAAAATTTACCAAAAATTGTTATACCCACCCCCTAAATCCTAAAATTTCCACTCTTTTTCAAATTATTTATTTGTAGTCAGATTAAAATGATGGCCCGAGTTTTTTGCTTAAATCCCAGCAATGGACCACCACTAAGTGCATTATTCCATTAAATGTGTTCATGGGGAGAAAAAATATTGATAAAGAAACGAGGAAGGTATCGGTTGGTCGTGATTTATGTTAAAAATAAGTTAAATTGCCCTTAAATCACCCAATTTTTTTGTTTGGTGTTTGCATAATGGTATGAATTCTTGTGTATAGAACACAAATGCGCTAAAATGCGGCCACACTGGGGCACTACTTTGAAAAAAGTTTTACTTGTTTGTTAAAGCTCGTAATACTTCATCGATCTCTTTACGGTGATGCAAACATACCAAGCAGTAGTGGAGGACACACACATATATACACGACAGGCTTCTTTCAGTTTCCATCTATCAAATTCACTCAAGGCTTTGGTCAGCCGAAGGCCATAGAAGACACTTGCCCAAGGTGCCACGCAGTGAGACTGAACCCTGAACGATGTGGTTAGGAAGTAAACTTCTTACCAGACAGCCACGCCTACGCCCTAGTTAAATTGTGTTGGCCGTTAACACTTTTTTCTGCAAAATAGGGGTAGTTTATCCTGTTCAGGCTATATTATTAACATTATCCAGTGTTTGAGAATTTAAAATCACTTCTTTAACTTTCTAAGACATCTCAACGCTTCTAAAAGCAAACTTTGTTTGTTTGTTTACATCATCATCATCATCGTTTAACGTCCACTTTCCATGCTAGCATGGGTTGGACGATTTGACTGAGGACTGGTGAAGCCGGATGGCTACACCAGGCTCCAATCTGATTTGGCAGAGTTTCTACAGCTGGATGCCCTTCCTAACGCCAACCACTACGAGAGTGTAGTGGGTGCTTTTACGTGTCACTTGCACGAAGGCCAGTCAGGCGGTACTGGCAATGGCCACGCTCAAAATGGTGTATTTTATGTGCCACCTGCACAGGAGCCAGTCCAGAGGCACTGGCAACGATCTCGCTCGAAAGTCCTTACACATGTCATGGGCACAAGTGCCAGAAAGGTGACGCTGGGCACAGGTGCCATCCCGCTTTCGTTTGCCCCAATAAGTCTTCGCAAGCTGAGTTTCGTGTCCAATGCAGGAGACGACATTGGCATGGGTGCCAGTCGTCGAATTTAGTTTGATTTTGTGCCAGTCGTCGAGTTCATCGTAATTTGAATTGAAATATAATAAGTGGTTTTTTAAGCACATATGTATTCGTTTCGCTTTCTCAGGATATCCAATTCTATTTTTATATCTTCCCCTGGATTATTTTGGTTTCATTAGCCCTGCAGGTATCTGCCTAAAATGAAAGATCAATTTTTTTCAGTATTATAATTTCCATTGGAGACGCAATGGCCCAGTGCTTAGGGCAGTGGACTCGCGGTCATAGGATCGCGGTTTCGATTCCTATACCGGGCGTTGTGAGTGTTTATTGAGCGAAAACACCTAAAGCTCCATGAGGCTCTGGCAGGGGATGGTGGTGACCCCTGCTGTACTCTTCCACCACAACTTTCTCTCACTCTTTCTTCCTGTTTCTGTTGTGCCTGTATTTCAAAGGGTCAGCCTTGTCACACTCTGTGTCACGCTGAATATCCCCCAAAAACTACGTTACGGGTACACGTGTCTGTGGATTGATTGCTCAGCCGCTTGCATGTTAATTTCACGAGCAGGCTGTTCCGTTGATCGGATCAACTGGAACTCTCGATGTCGTAAGTGACGGGAGTGCCAACAACAACAATTTCCATTATGAAATAAAAGAACACTTGACTCTCCCTTCAAACCACCTTTTCCTACTCTCGGAGGTAGAATATTGATTTCAAATTGCAGAGCAAGCTTATTGAATGCCTGCACAAAAGTTTTCCTTTTCTTTTTGCTGTCTTATAAGACTCACATAGAACTGTTCTAATCCTGAACTGTGAATATTTATTAAAATATTTCCTATTTTTTATTTCAGTCGTCATCAACTTACCACAATGTCCATTCGCAGTAAAAGAACATTTTGGATGGAACAAAGTCCAGGTTAGGAACTAAAAGACCCTTTTATTTTTTCTCTCTCTCTCTCTCTCTCTCTTACTTCTCTCACTTTTATGCTAGCCAGACAGGGAACTGAGGGCCTTGGTGATTTGCTGTACTTGAGAAGACACATCAAGCTAAGTAAAATCGAAATTGTCCTTGCATATAGGCATGTCCTCTGCATCCCTCTCGAGTTGAGCCATTCCTAATCTTGCAGGCTTGTGGGCACTCATGCCAGTTCTGCATAAAAGCACTGTGTACACTCTGTAAAGTGGTTGGCATTAGGAAGGGCATCCAACTCTAGGGACCATGCAAAGACATGGTTCAGCTGGCCAGCTCCTGAACCCAGAACCACGTGGTTCAGAGGTAAGCTTCTTACCACACATCCATACAACCACACATCCATACAAGCACACACACACATATATATGTATGTATGTGTTTGTCTATATATCTCCTCTTGCAGTGTTTTAATTGGTTTGGTGCTGTAATAGAAAACACTTGCCCAAGGTGTCACACTGTGAGACTCTGGGAAGAGGGCTTCTCAACATCGCAGACCCTATTACAGGCTATGTCTCATCAAGCTCAGGTGCTTTTATGATGTTATAAACTCAAGGATTTGCAACACTTATGAAACAAACAAAAAATGTTTCGGTTTTATTTTGCTAATTTTTCTATTTTTCCTCATATTGCAGATAACGAATGTTTTCGTGATAAACGATCGCGCCTCAGCAGTGATGAAGAGGAGGATCGACGGAGTAAGTAATTCTTATTAGCTGTGGAAAAAAAAAAAATCAAAAGGGTATACTACATTGTAGTTGTCCCTCCAGTTCATTGCATTTTGAGTTCTAATCACACCAGGGGTGAATTTACCGTTTGTTCTCATGAGTAGGGGTTTTGATAAAATAAGGTACCACTTAAGCATTGGAGTTGATTTAATCAATTAGCTCAGTGGTTGACCCTTTTGATTTCTATTTCAATCAGGTGGACTCCTGTAGCCATTCGATAATTAAAAAATTCCTATTTTTATAATTAAATATTATTAGGAATCGCGTTAATAAAATTGTTAAAGTATTGTGCATTTATATTTTATCTTGTTTTAGTCATTTGACTGGCCATGCTGGGGCACCACCTTGAAGGGTTTTTAGTTGAATGAATTGACCCCAGTACTTATTATTTTTTGCATGGTCTGGCTCATGTGCGGGCGACATATGATATCTTTCGAGTGAGATCATTGCCAGTGTCCCTGGACTGGCTCTTGTGCGGGTGACACATGAGGGTTTTTTTTCAAGCGAGATCGTTGCCGGTGCCCCCGGACTGGCTCATGTGCGGGCGAGACATGAAATCTTTCGAGCGGGATCGTTTGCCAGTGCCCCCGGACTGGCTCATGTGCGGGCGACACATGAAATCTTTCGAGCGGGATCGTTTGCCAGTGCCCCCGGGCTGGCTCATGTGCGGGCGAGACATGAAATCTTTCGAGCGGGATCGTTTGCCAGTGCCCCCGGACTGGCTCATGTGCGGGCGACACATGAAATCTTTCGAGCGGGATCGTTTGCCAGTGCCCCCGGGCTGGCTCATGTGCGGGCGACACATGAAATCTTTCGAGCGGGATCGTTTGCCAGTGCCCCCGGACTGGCTCATGTGCGGGCGACACATGAAATCTTTCGAGCGGGATCGTTTGCCAGTGCCCCCGGACTGGCTCATGTGCGGGCGACACATGAAATCTTTCGAGCGGGATCGTTTGCCAGTGCCCCTGGACTGGCTCTTGTGCGGGTGACACATGAAATCTTTACATGCCCTGCACCGGCACGGGAGCCAGAGGGGGCTGGCATCGACCATGTTTGGATGGTGCTTTTACGTTAGTGTCATTATTATTATTATTATTATTATTATTATTATTGGTAGTAAGGTAATGAGATGGCAGAATCACTACTGCACTGAGCAAAATGCTTAGCAGCATTTCATCCATCTTTGTGTCGTGAGTTCAAATTCCACTGAAGTCGACTTTGCTTTTTATCCTTTTCGGGGGGATCGATGAAATAAATACCAGTTGAGCTCTAGGATCAATATAATCAACTTAGCCCTTTCCTTGAAATTGCTTGCCTTGTTCCAAAATTTCAAGTCCTTATTATTAATATTAAGGCAGTAAGCTGGCAGAATTGTTACTGTGTCCATCCTTGTGTTGTGAGTTCAAATTCCACAGAGGTCACCTTCGCCTTTTAATCTCTCGGGTCTTGATTAAATAAATACCAGTTGAGCACTGGGTCGAAGTAATTTGACTTACCCCAACTCCCTTAAAATTGCTGACTTCGTACCAAATATAAAATCATTTCCTCTTTCCTTGTCTGTATCATCTTTGTTTTTTGTTTTTTTTTATTATACAGGCAGTAAAATGAGCCCCAATGGTCTACGGAGTCCAACGTTTGGCTCACAGCACAATAAACCTGCTGAAGTAAGTATTGTCACTCTGTTGTTGTTATTGTCATCAGATATCTTTATTGCCTGATGTGTACAAAGTATCAAACTCAGTTAGAACTAGCCATCTTTACACTGTATATTTACAACATTTCCATCTTCAATTGGTTTAATCTGTGGTCGTCATCAGGTGTCTTGTTCCTGGATGTGTACATAGTACCAGGCTGGATTAGAGCTGATCATCTTTACGTTGTATATTTGTAATGTCAATGTGAATACCCGTCAGAGTGTAAGTATCTTGAGAGGAAAGCTGAACATTAGAAGCATCAGTTGTGGTGTGCAAGAGAGACGATTGCGCTGGTATGGACATGTGGTGAGAATGGAGGAGGATAGCTGCGTGAAAAAGTGCCACACCCTAACAGTTGAGGGAACCCGTGGAAGAGGTAGGCCCAGGAAGAGCTGGGCTGAGGTGGTGAGGCAAGACCTTCGTACATTGGGCCTCACCGAGGCGATGACTACTGACCGAGACCTTTGGAAATGTGCTGTGCGTGAGAAGACCCGGCAAGCCAAGTAAGATCGTTGCCAGTGCCCCTGGACTGGCTCTTGTGCGGGTGGCACATGAGATGCACCATTTTGAGCGTGGCCGTTGCCAGTACCGCCTGACTGGCCTTGTAGGCTTTTCGAGCGAGATCATTGCCAGTGCCCCTGGACTGGCTCTTGTGCGGGTGGCACATAAAAGACACCATTTCGAGCGTGGCCGTTTTCGTGCGGGTGACACGTAAAAGCACCCACTACACTCTCTGAGTGGTTGGCGTTAGGAAGGGCATCCAGCTGTAGAAACTCTGCCAGATCGGATTGGAGCCTGGTTTTGCCATCCGGTTTCACCAGTCCTCAGTCAAATCGTCCAACCCATGCTAGCATGGAAAGCGGACGTTAAACGATGATGATGATGATGATGATGATGATGATGTTGATGATGACGATTTGCAGTATTTGTATTGAACACGTTTCACTGTATGTTTGATGGAGGACTTTAAATGCTTTGAGATTTTCTTCCCATTTGTTGTATGTGTAGTGAAACTACCTATCGCCATTAGATACAAAACTACTATCGCCATTACATACAGTCTTCTCATTTAAATATAAACAAGCGCGGGCGTAGCGGAGAACCCATCTCCTTGTCATCACGTGACTGATTAATATTCGAAGCGGCAACTGCTTCGAACCGTTCCCGCCAGAACGCAAACTGACCAATCACAGCCCTTAATAAGGTCACGTGATAGTGTTTTTCTACTACGGTCGTTCTTACATATGTATACTAAGTTGAATCGTTGGTGTAACCATGATGTTGTGGTGATCTGATGAGCTGGCTTTCTTACCTGCACTGATTGGTGAATATACAATTGCATTGTATAATGCATTGCTGGCATATTAATGCAAGCATGTAAACATAATTTATTACGCATTGAAATTATTACTACATGAAGTAGGCTGTAAAACGACCATAATCCTAAGGATGTCAAGTGGCTAAATAGATATATATTCACCTCTCATATCTCCTGGCTTTATATGTATGTATGTATGTATATCCAAATTGAAGGGAGTGAAACCGAGCTACACAGAAACTTTCAGCTTATTGAATTTCCTCGTAACTTCGATATAGGAAAAAATGTGAAACCTTTAATGCCAATAAATTGTTATTGTTCCTGACTGTACAGTCCATTTTTTGTTTTCTATGCCTACCATAGACTGTTTGGAGCTTACAAACTTCCTACATTTGGATCCTCAGATCTTGTCCTTATATATATGTGTGTGTATATGTATATATATATATATATATATATATATATATACACACACACACACACACGTGTATATATATGTATATAGCGTTCGAGACATACACACTTCACGTCTGGCTGCACAGCCTTTTTGTTTGTTTATTTCACCGTTTCATTTTCCTGTCTTGTTTTCCGTCCGCCACTACCCTCCACGAAAACAATTTAATTTGTGTTCGTGGGAAGAACCATTTTAACGATGCGTACTGCCTTAATTCTTTGAAACGCCGGAGTTTTAATGGTGGCAGCTGATGAAGGGGATGTTTCTATGTGGCCTGCTTGTTTGTTGCACCTTGTTTACCATTTTTGTCCTTGTTCTTTTGCCACGTCATGTATCTATATGTACATGTGGATGAACGTATATACATACATGTACATATATATGCATATACTCATATATTGTTTATATATATATATATATATATATATATATATATATATATATATATATACACACACACACACACACACACACACATACATAATTGGTCTCTTCATTCTCTACCCGTCTCCCCACAGTTGTTCCGGAAAGATCTTATAAGTGCCATGAAATTGGCTGATTCTGATCCTCTCCAGCCTGAAGAATACTTTGAGATTTCTGACCCTTGGCGCCAGGAATGGGAGAAAGGGGTCCAGGTACCAGTGAACCCTACCAGCATTCCAGAGATAAATGTCAGGTAAGTTTTTCTCTCCCTTCCACTGTTCCTTTTTTTCTAGCCCTCTCTCTCTCTCTCTCTCTCCCTTGCCAATCTCCCCTCTCTCTCTCTCTCCCTTGCCAATCTCCCCTCTCTCTCTCTCTCCCTTGCCAATCTCCCCTCTCTCTCTCTCTCCCTTGCCAATCTCCCCTCTCTCTCTGTACATGTTGTAAAGCTGTTGACATTAGGAAGAGAATCCAGCTGCAGAGACCATGCCAAAAACTGGCAGTTAGAGCTTACTTAGTGCAATCGTCTGACTTGCCAGTGCATGTCAAAACCAACCCGACCCATGCCAGCATGAAAAACATGTTAAATGATGGTTATAATGATGATCGCGAAGAAAAGATCTGGAAGTTAAATAATCTAAGATATTTCTTTGAAACACACTGCTTTTTGTTACAATTAATTCTGAATATAAAGAAGAATTTAATAAAATAACCTTGTTATTAAGCTGGTGTTTGGAACATGAATTAAAATGAGGAGCGAGTTCGTTGCCAATACTGCTGGACTGGCTCCTGTGCAGGTGGCACGTAAAATACACCATTTTGAGCGTGGCCGTTGCTAATACCGCCTGATTGGCCTTCGTGCCGGTGGCATGTAATAGCACCCATTACACTCTCGGAGTGGTTGGCGTTAGGAAGGGCATCCAACTGTAGAAACTCTGCCAAATCAGATTGGAGCCTGGTGTAGCCATCTGGTTTCACCAGTCCTCAGTCAAATCGTCCAACCCATGCTAGCATGGAAAGCGGACGTTAAACGATGATGATGATATATATATATATATATATACCGTAAAAACCCATGTAATTTGTACATCTATGTAATTTACAAAGGTGATTTTCATGATAAAAACTGTTAAAAAAAGCTTCTACTCGTGTAAAATTCGCACCCGAAAGTTTTCAGAATTGCCAATATAACCAGAATCGATCTTGGAGTTAGTAGCCCGCGCTCTTAACCACTACGCCATATGCCCGTAGAGGGTGTATCAGCTGAAACGTGTTAACAAACAAGATGAGGACAAATATCCGTCAAATGTAAATAAACATGAAATTTTGATGAAAGATCTTAATTTAGATCATTTCAAAATAAGTTTGTATCATAGAGCTAAGGGTGGGTCCAAGTTGGTTAGTATCAGATGTTTTAAACAAACATTACGAATGCTTATATATATTGTTGTTCTTTGAATATTTCAGAGTTTTGCGAGAGAAACCCAAATCTGGCGACTTCAAAATGTAAGTATTTTTTTCTTTTCCCAGAAAACTTAATTATCTTTTTGTTATATTCCATCTTGAATTTACTAAAAATCTCTGCTCCTCCCACTTTTTTTTTCTTTCTCATTTTAACATTCAGCCCTCGCAACCCCCGTAAACTGCTCCACGCCACCCAGGACGAGAACTACAGGCAGAGCATACATGAGCTGACAGGCATGCAGCAGCTGGCAGAACAGGTGGTGCGTTACGACCTTGACGATATCGATGTGTGTTGGCTGACGAAGGTGAATGAAGAACGGGAAGAAATGGGTAAGTCGATGGCTTTGTGTGACTTATGTAGGGGTGTACATGTTCACTCATCTACCCCCAAGATGTTCTTAGTGTATGGTGCCTGACATAGCGGAATCAGTAACTACCATGCCTTATTTAGCCTTTAGTGATTTAACTCTTTTTTTTTTTTTTACCATATTCCTGCTGAAATACACTGCCCTTAATTAAACCAGTTGACTGTGGCCATGCTGGAGCACCGCCTTTAGTCGAGAAAATCGACCCCAGGACTTATTCTTTGTAAGCCTAGTACTTATTCTATCACTCTCCTTTTGCTGAACCGCTAAGTTACAGGGACGTAAACACACCAGCATCGGTTGTCAAGCGATGTTGCTGGGGACAAACATATACACACACACATACATATATATATACATATACATATATATGATGGGCTTTCAGTATCCGTCTACCAAGTCCACTTGGCGAAGGTGCCACGCAGTGGGACTGAACCCGGAACCATGTGGTTCGTAAGCAAGCTACTTACCATCTTTTATCTCCTACTTGTTCCAGTCATTTGACTGGTGTCCCACGATGGGACGCTGCCTTGAAGGGTTTTCATCAAACAAATTGACCCCAGGGTTTATTTTTGTTTTTCCTTTATTCTATCAGTCTCTTTCACTGAACCGCTAAGTTGCAGGGACATAAACTCACCAACACCTGTTGTCAAGCGGTTAGGGGGGAGCACAAATACAGACACACACACACACACACCATTATGATGAGCTTATTTCAGTTTCTTATTTCTTTACTGCCTACAAGGGGCCACACACAGAGGGAACAAACAAGGACAGACAAACGGATTAAGTCGATTATATCGACCCCAGTGTGTAACTGGTACTTATTTAATCAACCCCGAAAGGATGAAATGCAAAGTCGACCTCGGCGGAATTTGAACTCAGAACGTAGCGGCAGACGAAATACCGCTAAGCATTTCAGTTTCTATCTACCAAATCCACTCACAAGGCTATAATAGAAGACACTTGCTCAAGGAGTCATACAGTGAGTGAATTTGGTAGATGAAAACTGATAGAAGCCTGTCATATATATATATATATATATATATATATATATATGACAGAACAATTTAGGTCTTAATAGACACAAGATGTGATCTATTTCTAGCACATTAATTGTCCACGTTAGTGGTCAACGTTATATATAAAAATGTACCTTAATCCCCTGAGATTGCAGATACTATTTCTGAATCTCTTTGATTCTTTAAATGTGCTAGCCTCCTGGTAATTAATCGATATTAATTAATATATGATTAATTACCATATTTTATAATAATTATATATATATATATATATGTATATATGCGTGTGACTTAATGTCTGTGTTTGTTGCCACTTGACAACTGTTGTTGGAGTGTTTACATCCCCATAACTTAGCAGTTTGTTAAAATAGACTGATTGAATAAGTACTGGGTGAGGCGGTGAATCATTTGACTAAAAATTCCCCAGCATGGCCCCAGTCTAATGGCTGAAACAGGTAAAAGAGAAAGATATGGCATTGCATCAGCCAGTACCAAATGTTGGTATATATGTGCATGTGTGTGTGTATGCTTACACGTATGCAAGATTATTTCTCTCATGCATTCTCTGTATACTTGTAGGTGATACTTTGATAGACGAATGGATTATGGAAAGGATCATTGAAGAACTAGAAAACCAGGTAAATAAGAATACATGGCCATTTTTCTACTGACTTCTGGTTTTTAGGAAATTTTGCTGTGAGACAAATTCACCAGATGAACAGTGGCAAAGCGTCACTTAAAGTGGAGGGAAGTTGTGGAAGAGGGAGACCCAGGAAGACATGGGACAAAGTATTGAAGGCCAGTCTCAAATGATGGAGGACTGAGATATGGGGCATATCGCTGTACTCAAGAAGACCTGCTCACCACAACTGAATTGAGCTCCTAAAACTTTTTATATCCTTAAGTTTGGATATATGATTTAACGAAGCAGAGGTGAAGTAATGTCTTCGTGCGACATACTTCTACAACAGCTGCACGCGACTCCAAAATGCCCTCTCTCCACATAAAAAGCACTGGTGATGGTGTCACATAAAAAGCTCTGGTGATGGTGTCACATAAAAGGCACTGGTGATGGTTGTTCCACATAAAAAGTACTGGTGATGGTGCCACATAAAAAGCATTGGTGATGGTGCCACCTATTTTTCTGCAATGTATGGATAATTTATCCTGATCGCGCTATTTATTAGCATTATAACACATTTGAGAATTAAAAAAAAAATTTTTTTCTGTATCTTTCAATACATCTCAATGCTTCTAAAACAAACTTTGTTTTGCTTACTTTCATCGTAAGTTGAATTCAATCAAGATTATATTTGTCTTGTCTTTTCAGTGCCACGATACAATGCAGAAAACCATAAAAACCGAAGAAGGTCTTGGTATTGAGTACGATGAGGATGTCACCTGTGATGTGTGTCATTCAGTAAGTCTCCCTTCCCATCTCTCATTGCTAATGTCCATTTTCAGTATTTTACTCACTGCACATACACATCTAATTTCAAGGTGGACATAGACAAGTCAGTTGGTGTGTATATATATATATATATATATATATATAACGAAAGTTGGGTTTCCAGAGTTGCATGCCATATTCCACTGTACGTATGTATTGGGTTGGTCAAAATTTCTGTTTTGTTGCAGGTGAGGTTGAAGGGTGGGCCGTCGCCAGTACCGCCTGACTGGCCCTCGTGCCAGCGGCATGTAAAAGCACCCACTACACTCTCTGAGTTGTTGGCGTTA
>NC_142957.1:8966936-9034436 GCF_046866305.1 Octopus bimaculoides | reverse complement strand
CGCTAAGCATTTTGCCCGGCGTGCTAACGTTTCTGCCAGCTCGCCACCCTCATAGGAATTGATAATATTAAAAAACAAAATTATAATCATATAATAAATTTTCTCAAATGCTAAAGGGATTTTGATGATGTGTGTGTGAAAATATTACACTTTTTCCCTTGTTAATCTCATTGTTACTTCCATGTTTTCTTGTAGGCCTGTTATGGTATACAAGCAATACCTGAAGGCAGTTGGCTATGTAGACCTTGTTCCCTAGGGGTCAAACCTGTCTGTATTCTGTGTCCAAATACAAACGGAGCTATGAAGAGTACTCGGTAAGTAGTAGTAGTAGTAATAAGTAGTGGTGGTGCTACTGATGTTTCTGGTTTGAAGAATTCTGTGTGTGTCTGTGCTTCTCAGTCAAGATGTTTTGTGTGTGTGTGTGGCTGAAAAAGCCTCGGGTCCAGCTCAGAGCTTTGTGTGCCCTGTGTCTACCTCCAAAGAGCTTTGTACCTGTATGTCTGAGTCAGATACATGTGCGAGGCTCTTGGAACCAAAGAGCGTTGTACGTGAGCTTCTGGGTCAGAGGGTATGTGTGTGGTTCAGATGGCTTTGTAAGTGCTATACATGTTATACGTGTTTCTGGTGATGGTTCCACATAAAAAGCACTGGTGATGTGTGTGTGTGTGTGTGTGTGAGTGTCTCAACAAATTGTTTCTGGTTCATATTATTTGTGTATATTTCTCTGATTTAACCCTTTTTGATCCCAACCAACCTGGGACGACTCCTGGTTCTATGACTACAAACTTCCTCTTTTAAAACGATCAAAATTAAAACCTTCCATAAGAATTTCATGTTAATTTATGTTCCAAACACAATTTATGTTAATTTATGTTCCAAACATAATTTATGTCAATTTATGTTCCAAACATAATTTATGTTAATTTATGTTCCAAACATAATTTATGTTAATTTATGTTCCAAACATAATTTATGTCAATTTATGTTCCAAACATAATTTATGTTAATAATAACAAAGATATACTAAATTCCTTGTTTTTATTAGAATTAATTAAAATAAAGGCTATTTCAGCAGAAATATTGGTTTCAAATTTCAGCACAAGGCCGGCAAGTTGTGGCGGGGGGGGGGGGGGGTGAATAAGTTAACATCAACCTTGGTTTAATGTTGAAGCATTTTGCCTGGTGTGCTAACACTTCTGCCAGGTTGCCCCCTTGAAATTTTCAACAGAAATATTTGTAAACAATTATGTGAACTTTTTTTATACTATTTTTAAAATGAATTCAGAAAAAAGGCCTTGTATTTCAACAGAACTAGCGTAGTCATATGATTTAGCTTCTAGATCTTGCCATCATGTTTGTCTTAACCCTTTTTATATCAACCCACCCGAGACCACCACCACCACCACCATCATCGCTTAACATCTGTCTTCCATGCTAGCATGGGTCGGACAATTTGACAGGAGCTGGCCAGGTAGAAGACTACACCAGGATACTGTGTCTGTTTCGGCAGGGTTTTTATAGCCAGATGCTTTTTACGTGGCAACAGCCCCTACACTAATGTAAATTAAAACCTTCAAATTTCAAGCTTAAAAATAGACAGTTACTTTATGAAATTCTTCAATACTTTCCCAACTAATTGAAACAATTTCAGTAGAAATTTAGTAACCAAAAGGTTATAGAACTTTGTGCATGATTCCAAGAACTTTTGTATGTCATGTGTAATATTGTCCTTGTCTTTATGAATTTCTTCAGAAGTGGTACTAAATGGGCACATGTAAGCTGTTCTCTGTGGATACCGGAGGTTAGCATTGGCTGCGTTGAACGAATGGAACCAATAACTAAAATATCACAGATTCCGGTAATTAAAGTCCCTTTATTTATTTGTGTTTGTTTTTATATATATCTTTTACTGGCCACAGCTACAATTTTGGTTTTACTTGACTCAATAGGTCTTCTCAAGCACAGCATATATATATATCATCAATAACTTATATATCCAAAAAAGCAACACACATATATAGGCACACACATACACAGGCCACTGTCATTTTTCCCATTTACCAGGTCTATAGTACATCCGTCTATCTATATATTTCATCGACACAATACATGTTCTTATGTGTTACTAGTAGTTTCATATGCTGAGAAATACTGCAAACATATTCATCAGGCACAAACCAGATATCATAATGCTATGATATATGGTTTGTGCTTGATGAATACATTTGAGATATTGCTCAACATATGAAACTTAGTAGCACCTAAAAACATGTATTGTGTCTATTAAATAATATTTAATATCTCCCCAGATAGAGTACGTTTTTTGTTGATCTTACCATTGTGGAACAGTACATTATATATACAGGGTGTCCACAAAGTCTGGGTACATGGGGATTAACACATACTTTAAGAAATTATTATTTCTTATATTTAATTATTTATGTTATGATATTATTTACTCCATGTACCCAGACTTTGTGGACACTCTGTATATATATATATATATATATATATATATATATATATATATATATATATATATATATATATTTAAAAATTTAAGGAATGGAGAAAACACATGTTATGATTGCATACTTTATTCCTACATATGTTTCAAAGGATTACAACCTGTGTGATCCATAGGGATCTGTGATATTAAAATTGTAACCTTCTCTTCAGCGAATGCATGGGAATCATCTTAAACGTTAGACATTATGACCGAGATGATTCCCATGCATTCCCTGAAGAGAAGGTTACAATTTTAATATCACAGATCCCTATGGATCACACAGGTTGTAATCCTTTGAAACATATGTAGGAATAAAGTATGCAATTATAACATGCGTTTTCTCCATTCCTAAAATTTTTAAATATACTCAAATACCCAAAATTTCAAGGAGTTCCTGCCTTAAAAACAGGAACTAAACCACAGTTATTTTGTGTTCTTTGCTACATTGGTTTCTATTAACCCATTTATTCTATCCGAAGAATTTTTATTCATTAAGATAGAAGAAATACATATAATCATATATATATATATATATATCATTTTTTTTAGGAATGGTGATACTGATAGTATAGCTATGAATGATGAAATAATAGCATGTAATTATTAGGTTAGAGAGAGAGAGAGATACACGCACATGCTTTTATATAAGAATTTTTTTTTTATTTTTAATATTTCTTTCTCTCTGTTGCAGCCAAGTCGTTGGGCATTAGTGTGTTGTCTATGCAAGGAGCGCGTTGGAGCATGCATTCAGTGCTCGGTGAAAACCTGCAAGACAGCCTTCCATGTTACATGTGCTTTCAACAACAACCTGGAGATGCGAACGATACTGGATGAATCTGATGTGGAGAGTGGAGTAAAATTAAAGGTATGTACAACTGGACATATTCCTTTCTCTTCTCTTGTTGCATTACCAGCTAATCTCTGTCCCTCTCCGAGCTTATTAACCTGTATAAGTTAGTTTCAATGGTAGACATCCTCTACATATTGTAGGGTAAGTGTAAGAGGCCAGATCTTGACAGTTTGGGCCAAATACGACTAGTTTAATTGCTAATGGGTTAATTATATTTCTGCTAGATCAAGACTTAACCTGGTGTACACAACAAGAAAGACAACATTAGATAATGTAGTTCAAAGTACACTATGTGTGGAGGTGCAATGGCCCAGTGGTTAGGGCAGCGGACTCGCGGTCATAGGATCGCGGTTTCGATTCCCAGACCGGGCGTTGTGGGTGTTTATTGAGCGAAAACACTTAAAGCTCCACGAGGCTCCGGCAGGGGTATGGTGGCGAACCCTGCTGTACTCTTCCACCACAGCTTTCTCTCACTCTTACTTCCTGTTTCTGTTGTGCCTGTAATTCAAAGGGCCAGCCTTGTCACACTGTGTCACGCTGAATATCCCCCGAGAACTACGTTAAGGGTACACGTGTTTGTGGAGTGCTCTGCCACTTGCATGTTAATTCCACGAGCAGGCTGTTCCGTTGATCGGATCAACTGGAACCCTTGACGTCGTAAGCGACGGAGTGCCAACAACAACAAAGGTACACTATGGCTGGAACACCTTTAAATTTAGCATTCAGATTATTCTATCCAAATGCGATGCTTAATTATCTATAGAGTAAGTGTGAGAGGTTAAATCTAGCCTTGTTTTGAATTAATCATGCATTATTAATCGACCCCAGGACTTATTCTTTGTAAGCCTAGTACTTATTCTATCGGTTTCTTTTTGCTGAACCGGGGACATAAACACACCAGCATCGGTTGTCAAGCAATGTTGGGGGGGACAAACACAGATACACAAACATACACACACACACACACATCACATATATATATATATACGACGGGCTTCTTTCAGTTTCCATCTACCAAATCCACTCACAAGGCTTTGGTCGGCCCGAGGCTACAGTAGAAGACACTTGCCCCAAGGTGCCACGCAGTGGGACTGAACCCAGAACCATGTGGTTGGTAAGCAAGCTACTTACCACACAGCCACTCCTATGCCTGCTGGAGAGAACAGGTCTTCTTGAGTACAGCAATGATACGATTGCTTATTTTTTTAGAACGACATTGTAGGGTAGGCACGAGAAGCCAGATCTGGTCAGTTTTGAACGTAAAGCAAGGTAAAATATTTTGTCCTGAATATGACTGATTTTAAAGGCCAAAAGAGCTAAAAAATACCAAGCTCGGCCCTAAATACACTTCCTTATGTATGTCACACTATATTTTTCTCTCTTTTTCTTTTGCTCCAGGCTTATTGTCCTAAACACAGTAAAAAACGTGAACGCAGCCAAGCCGATTCCGAGTTGGAATCTCCCAGAAAAGAGATTGTAAACAGTCGTAAGGAACTCTCTGTAGAAGAGAAAGCCAATATGCGGGCTTCAAGGTAATTTTTTTTTTTTTTTAACTCCTGCTTATTTCAGTCATTAGACTATGGCCATGCTGGGGCATCCCCTTGAAGGTTGAGTGGAACAAACTGACCCCAGCACTTTTTAAAAATTTTTTTGAGTCTGGTATTTATTCTGTTAGTCTCTGTTTACCAAACTGCTAGTCCCTTTTTACCAAACTGGCACTTGTGCCAGTGGCATGCGAACAAAACATTCGAGCGAGGTCGTTGCCAGCACCGCTGGACTGACTCCTCTGCAGGTTGCACGTAGAAACACCATTTGAGCGTGGCCGTTGCCAGTACCGCCAGGCTGGCCTGGTCCTCTTGCTGGTGGCACGTAAAAGCACCCACTACACTCTCGGAGTGGTTGGCATTAGGAAGGGCATCCAGCATCGGTTGTCAAGCGATGTTGGGGGGACAAACACACACACACACATACATATATATACATATACATATATACGACGGGCTTCTTTCAGTTTCCGTCTACCAGATCCACTCTCAAGGCTTTGGTCAGCCTGAGGTTATAGCAGAAGACACTTGCCCAAGGTGCCACGCAGTGGGACTGAACCCGGAACCATGTGGTTCGTAAGCAAGCTACTTACCACACAGCCACTCCTGTGCCTATACTCAGACATTCACTTATTATTATTATTATTATTATTATTATTCAGTAGTTTTATTTTTATAACGTGCTTTCACTTCACTACCGAGCGCAGCTCTGTGTGCCTTGGGTATGTGCTGTGGTTTGCTGTGGTGCTCTTATGGTTACTGTATTGAAAGGGTTTTGCGTAGGATGTGTGTAGTGCCCAGTAATTGCAATTTTCTCTATGTTATATATATTTGTAAGTCCTGGTATTTTTGTTATGTATTTGTCTGAATATTTTTTTTATTATACCTAAGGCACCTACTATGATAGGAATCGTTTCTGTTTTTAGATTCCACATTCGAGTTACCTCTATTTCCAGGTCTTTGTATTTTGAAAGTTTTTCCATTTCTTTTAGGGAAACGTTGTCATCTGCTGGTATTGATACATCAATTAGAAAGCATTTTTTTCCTTCATGATCTTTGACAACTATATCTGGTCTATTTGCCTTATTATTATTATTATTATTATTATTATTCAGTAGTCTTATTTTTATAACGTGCTTTCACTTCACTACCGAGCGCAGCTCTGTGCGCCTTGGGTATGTGCTGTGGTTTGCTGTGATGCTCTTATGGTTACTGTATTGAAAGGGTTTTGCGTAGGATGTGTGTAGTGCCCAGTAATTGCAATTTTCTCTATGTTATATATATTTGTAAGTCCTGGTATTTTTGTTATGTATTTGTCTGAATATTTTTTTTATTATACCTAAGGCACCTACTATGATAGGAATCGTTTCTGTTTTTAGATTCCACATTCGAGTTATCTCTATTTCCAGGTCTTTGTATTTTGAAAGTTTTTCCATTTCTTTTAGGGGAAACGTTGTCATCTGCTGGTATTGATACATCAATTAGAATGCATTTATTATTATTATCATCATCATTATTTTTCTTTTTTTCTTTTTTTTTTGTAGACTAACTCAGCTTGACGAGGAGTTCTACACTCTGGTCAGTGTGCGGGAGGTCTCTACAAAGTTCAACATCGACTACGATGTTGTCGATTTGGTTTATGTCTACTGGAAGTTGAAGCGAAAGGTACGTCATTGGAGATTGTTCCTGTTTGTTATCATTTCCCCAAATCAACCCTGTCGTCACAGACCTATTTAGTAATAGATATCTATAGAGACCTATGATAAAAGATGCTCCGACGATGACCATCCTGTCTTTTATTCAGGCGTAGTGTATCTAGGACTACATTATCTAATGTGTCCTTCCTTATTGTTGTTGTTTAGCCCCAGGTCAGTCCTGATCCAGCAGACCTATGATCAAAGATGTTCCGGCTGTGACCATCCTGTCTTTTGTTCAAACATAGTGTATCTAGGAATACGTTATCTAATGTGTCCTGCTATTGTTCTTTAGCCCCAGGTTAGTCCTGATCAGCCGTCTTATGATCAGAGATGTTCTGACGGTGGCAATTCTGTCTTTTATTCAGACACAATGTATCTAGGACTACATCATCTAATGTGTCCTTCTGTTTAACTCAGGGTCAGTCCTGGTCTTGCAGATCTATGATAAAAGATACTTCGATGTTGACTATCCTGTCTTTTATTCAGACACAATGTATCTAGGACTACATTATCTAATGTGTCCTCCCTTGTTAATTCATGGAACAGTCTTAATCCAACAGGCCTGTGATCAGAGCTGTTCTCCACCCATTGTTTGCATGCATGTATGTATGCATATGTATATATATGGATGTCTAGATATGTGTATGTATATATATACTCTATATATATATGTGTGTGTATATAAATAGTATATGTGTGTGCATATATATAGTATATATATATATATATATATATATATATATATATATATATATATATATATATAGGAGTGTTGTAGTTTACTTGAAGCATTGTTACGGCAACAAGAGTTCTATTTGATCCAATCAAGAGAACAGCCTGCTCATGAAATTAATGTGCAAGTGGCTGAGCATTCCACAGACGTGTAGTGCGACGAGGCTGGCCTCTTTGTATTACAGGTACACCTCAGTTTTGCCAGCTGTGAGTGCACTGGATCAATGCGAAATTAAATGCCTTGCTCGAGACATGGCTTTCCCCCTTTCCCAAGAAAGAGAAAGGCAAAAGGGGCCGATACAGCTTGGCACCTGTGACGTCGCAACTCATTTCTACAGCTGAGTGAACTTGGAGGAACATGAAATAAAGTGTCTTGCTTAAGAGGGGGAATTACACAAGAGTAGTGAGCAGAAGAGAGGGGGGCTGAGAGTGAAGAGTTGAGAGAGTGTCAAAGGTACTCTCTCTCTCTCTCTCTCTCACACACACACACACATACACATTCTCATGTAATGTCTCTTTGTTCCAGGCCAATTATGACCGTCCCCTATTGACACCTAAGCGAGATGAGGCAAGTCTCCTGGAGAGACAACAAGAAGATAGTCTTGCAGCTCGCATGAAGATGTTTGTCCATCTACGCCAGGATCTTGAAAGGGTAAGCATTGTCTTTAGATTATTTAAGTCAGATGAATTGACCCCAGGCGTTTGTTTTCTTTTATAAAGCTCGGTACTTTTTTCTATTGATTTCTTGACAAATCGCTAAGTTACAGGGATGTAAACAGGCCAACACTTGTTGTCACGTGGTGGTGGGACACAAAGTCAAATAAGCAAATACAATCATTCATCAACAGGTGCTTGCATAGTATAGGGCTTTCCTATAAGTAGGTTATCTCCCTTGGCTAGGCGGCGCTCCATGTAGATAATTAAACTTCCGGAGGCTAACCCACGCCATTGTTATTGTTTTACGTCTTATCATGGATGTAAAGCAGCTTGATGATTCAGCTATCGAAGTACTTACTGTGCCTGAGTTAAAGAAATATTTAAGATTATATGGACAGTATGTTACTGGAAGAAAGGCGGACTTGATTGAAAGGTATAAAAATTCTGTCGATATGTCAACAAAGTAAATTCATCGGACGATAAGTCTGAAGTATCGGACGATACTTCAGACAGGAATAAGCAGAAGCTTATATCTCCTCTCGGTGAAGTATTGCCTGATCTAAAGATCTTTGTAAGTTGCCGAATTCCACAGATAATGACATAATTACCTCGTGCTACGGATGAAAGCAAAGCAACAGTTAAGGAGTGGCATATTTTACCACGACAGACACGTACACAGCATCGAATACTACGATGTGAGTGAAAGCTGCCCTCACTGTATTGTCCGGTGTCTGGTAATCCCTTCGATACCGACATCAAACCCAAAAAAGGATCCTGACCACAGAGTGTGGGTAATTATGTCAAAGGTCACTGGCAATGTGCATTCAGCTGATTGCAACTGTTAAAGCAAGTCACTGAGCATGCGTACATGTCATACGGGAGAGTTCCAATCAGGGGTGGATAACACCTTATAGGAAAGCCCTATACTTAAAATCAGATACTGAGTAGCATTTCTGAGTTCAAATTCCACCAAGGTCTAATTGGTCTTTCATCCATTTCAGGGGTCAATGTAATTTTACTTACCCTCTCCCCTGTAATTGCTGGCCTTGTACGAAAATTCGAAACTAATATTAAAATCTTGATACATGTTCTTGTATTTAATTGTTTTTATCATTCTGTTTTTTTTTTTTTTTTAATTTTTTTTTTTTTGTTTCTTTGCAGGTTCGTAACCTGTGTTATATGGTGAGTCGCCGGGAGAAAATGAAGCGTCACTATTACCGAGTGAAGGAGAGTGTGTTTCAAGCTCAAGTTGAACTACTTACCAATGACAAACAACTGATGACCTCGCGGGAGGTGAACAAGATCCTTGCCAAATATGAAGACGACAGCATCTACAACGTGTATCTCATGCAAGACCACGACCCTGACACGACGGTTCTGTCCGACTGGGGGATATCGCGGGTAGGCTACGAGGACTTCATCAAGCGCCATTTGTCCTTTGGCGCCACCGACAGCAAACACCAGTCAGTCTACCGTAGCCCGCAGCGGACGCCGATGTCTGTGAAAGGGTGCGTGCGGAAGAAGGCGCGCCAATCTCCGTCCAGTGAGAACAGCAAACAAGAAAGAATGCCAAAGTATGACATTAAGAAATTGATCCCCCACAAGAACAAGGAGAATGCAAAGTCTGATGACGATGATGACGAGAGCCAGGTGTCTGCCGACAACGACACAGCGGAGAACTTGCTTCCGAAAAGGCAACCGACAAAGAAAATGATGAAGAGAGCAATCGGCCCTTGTCGGAATGTTTTGAAGGATCGCAAGTGTTCTTTGCTGACGACACCGAACAAGACGAGCAGTGGTCGTAAGAGTAAGTTGAAGAGCATCATCAAAGTTCATAAATTGAAATTTGAAAAAAAGGCCCTGAAAAAGAAGCTGGCCGATAAATTCAACCACAGCCAGCATTTGTCGCAGAGATATCCGAAATTCAAGATGATTGACTATCCGATATCGGACGTGAAGGTCGAGAAAGAAGAAGGTAACGGTAACGAAAGCAAGGACAAATCGAATGTATTGCTGGACGTGAGTGTCCACCAAAACAAGGGTGGCCCCGTTTTGGGTTTGAAACAAAGACGTCGGTTCAGCCATCACAAAATGAAGCAGGAGAACTCGCAGCAGACTGATGACTTCTCAAACCAGGACTCCGACGAAGATGAGCTGACTCGGTACACAGTCACGCCATTGAAACCACCTGGCCATGTTTCGGAACGCATCAAGGCTGAACTGCATGGTCTGTTGGAGAAATCTAAGCTGTTGGTACCCGAGAAATTACGGGAGACAATGCAGGATAAGTTATTGCAATCGAAAAAGATTCAGTGTTTTATGAACAATCTACGAAAGAACTGTCATCCTCCGGATTACAATTCTTCCTATTGGAGGTTTGCCAAGATGACTCGCAAACACATCCAAGACTACCTCGCTGATGATTGCTCTGCTCTTGAGAACCAGGAAAATGGCACCGCCTCCTCTGTCTTCGACCGGTTATCTTCGGGCCTCTTCAAATATGTTCATGATGATTGGTATGAGGCCCACAGCGTGGGGGGCGCCGCCGCGGACGACTACAAGGCTCAGAAGTACGTTCCGACATCCAACGGCAAGCAGACGCGGCTGTTGGGTGACGAACGACATCGACATCATCAACAACAACAACAGCAGCAACAGAAGCATTTGAACAACTCTGATCACAGCAAAACCTGTCCAAGGTTGTCACTTGAGCGTCGAGTACGACGGAAACTTAGTCACGATCTGGATGCGTGCCGGGTGAGTGACCCCTTGGTTAGTTGCACTCCACTTCAGGAAAACTCATCAGAAACTCAAGCTGACATTGTGAGTAGTAGCACTAGTAATAATAATAATAATAATAATAATAATAATAATAATAATAATAATAACAACAATAACAATAATGGTAACACTGACACATTTAAAAGTGGTCGACAAGCGACTCAGCTGCATGAAGGACCGCATGACGATGAAGACTCTGAAAATATTGACCACAGCATGTATGTTGACTCTTTCAGGCGACTCTCTGTGATTCCGCGGCGAATCACTCGCAGCCTCACCACCGAATGGAGCGGTGATGACGGCTGCGAAAGCAACAGCAAATTATCGTCAGCTTCGTCGAAGCAGTTCCCCAAATCGAAGCCGGCGGAAGTGAGCAGAAGTTACTGCTCGTTGTCCGCTACCAGCTGATGTAAATAATTATATATATGTATGTATGTATGTGTGTGTGTATGAAATAGTACCACCATTTCAGTTTTTGGTATGTATATGTATGTTTGGTTGGTGTTGGTACTGGCATATCGCCAAATGGTCCTGGTTTCACTTCTGCCACTTGTCTTCTGCTATATCCTAGGGTGTATTCAGGCCATAGAGAAATACATATGTGTGTATATATATATATATATATATATATATATATATATATATGCATATGCATATATATATATGCATATATACATATATGTGCATCTATATATATGCATATATATATATATATATACATATATATATATATATATATATATATATATATATATATATATATACATATATATATATATATACATATATATATATATATATATATATATATATATAAAACCATGTGGTTGCAAATAAAACTTCTTGGTATTTTAAATAACAATCTTATCCTTATATATATATATATATATGTGTACACACACACATATACATATGGTATCGGCCAGACTAGCTTTCAAATGATGCCACCACTGCGGCCATGCTGGGGCACCACTTTGACAAATTCTTAGTCAAATGAATCAACTACAGGACTTAAAGTCTTCTGAAGCCTGGTACTTATTCCATTGGTCTCTTTTGCCAAACTGCTAAGTTACGGGGATGTAAATAAACCAATACCAGTTGTCAAGGGATAGTGTGTGGGGGGACAAACACAGACACAACCACACATACACGCACACAGTGGGCTTCTTTCAGTTCCTGTCTACCAAATCCACTCACAAGGCTTTGATCCACCCAGGGCTATAGTAGAAGACACATGTCTAAGGTGCCATGCAGTGGGACTGAACCAGGAACCATGTGGTTGGGAAGCAAACTCCTTGCCATACAGCCACACCTGTGTGTCTGTGTCTGTTCCCCCACCATCACTTGACAACTGGTGTTGGTTCGTTTACATCCTCATGGCTTAGTGGTTTGGCACAAAGTGACCACTACAATAAGTACCAGGTTTTAAGAAAAAGCAATAGCACTGGAGTTGATTCATTCGACTAAAAATTCTTCAAGGTGTTGCCCCTGCATGGCCACAGTTTAATGACTGAAACAAGTAAAAGATAAAAAGATGTAAACGTATATATATATATATATATATATATATATAAATGGTTTTCATGTTTACTTTTCTATGGCAGCATGGGTTAGATGAGTGTTGTGTTGAGGCAGAGTTTCATACAGCTGGGTACCCTTTCTTGACGACAATCTCTGCTTATTTCCTTCCAAGTGAAGCACTACCATCCCAGTATCCTCAAATAACAAACACCCCAGAAATGGCTACACAGACTCCTGGAAACAAATGATACCAAATGAATTAATCTTTGGTTTACAGTCGTTAAACACAGAAGACGAGAGAAGATATGTATGCACGATGGGCTTCTCACAGTTTCCATCTACTTGGAAGGTTTAAGCCAGCCTGGGGGCTCTAATCGAAGGCACTTACCCAAGGTGCCATGCCTCTGGTGCTGGTGTGGCTGTATTGTAAGAAATTTGCTCCCCAACCACATGGGCGAGTGTCTCCTACTATAGCTGTGAGCCAACCAAAGCCTTGTGAGTGGATCTGGTAGATGGAAATTGAACGAAGCCTGTCGAATATGTGTGTACACCATTTGATGATCGGTGTTGCTTTGTTGACATTCATGTAATTTAGCCATTAAGCCTTGTGTGTGGGTGGAGGTGCAATGGCCCAGTGCTTAGGTTAGCGGACTCGCAGTCATAGGATCGCAGTTTCGATTCCCAGTCCGGGCGTTGTGAGTGTTTATTGAGCGAAAACACCTAAAGCTCCACAAGGCTCTGGCAGGGGGTGGTGGCGAACCCTGCTGTACTCTTTCACCACAGCTTTCTCTCACTCTTTCTTCCTGTTTCTGTTGTGCCTGTAATTCAAAGGGTCAGCCTTGTCACACTCTGTGTCACGCTGAATATCCCCCCGAGAACTACGTTAAGGGTACACGTGTGTGTGGAGTGCTCAGCCACTTGCACGTTGATTTCACGAGCAGGCTGTTCCGTTGATCGAATCAACTGGAACCCTTGGCGTTGTAAGCGACGGAGTGCCAACAACAACGACTTGTGTGTGGATTTGGTGGATGGCAACTGAAAGAAGCCTGACACATGTGTGTGTCTTTGTGTTGGGATGATTATTTCCTCATAACTTAGTGGTTTGGCAAAAGAGACCAATAGAATAAGTTACCAGGCTTTGAAAAAAATAATGGGGTCAATTCCTTTGACTAAAATTATTCAAGTCGGTTCCCCAGCATGGCTACAGTTCAATGATTGGAACAAACTAAAAATCAGATTTGTGTGTTAAATGAAAAACCGGTGACATTTGCTAAATAATCATTATTGTTTACTAAAGCTTTTAAGCATTCACTGTATACTGGCTATAGAAAATAGTCTAGTATTGGGGTACATAATCCCTTGATGGGGGAAAAAAATGGGTATTAGCACCCTTATTGCAAGAATAAAATGTGTGGGTTCAATTCTCATGCTCACTAGTACCCATTTTTTTTCTGTCGAGGGCTTATATGCCTCAGTGTTAAGACTATTTTCTATAGCCATTATACAGTGAACACTTATAAGCTGAAAAGCTTATAATTATTATTAACAGAATATATATATATGGAGGTGTGTGGCTGAGTGGTTAGGGTGTCAGCATCATGATCGTAGGATTGTGGTTTCAATTCCTGGACCGGGCGACGCGTTGTGTTCTTGAGCAGAACACTTCATTTCACGTTGCTCCAGTCCACTCAGCTGGCAAAAATGAGTAACGCCGCGATGGACTGGCGTCCCGTCCAGCTGGGGAACACATATACGCCATTGAAACCGGGAAACCGGGCCCATGAGCCTGGCTAGGCTTTAAAAGGGCGCATTTATTTTATATATATATATATATATATATGTATCTACACATATGCATACATACATACATACCCAACCAACTTGATGTCCTTCCTGGTGCCAACCCTCACCTGTTTCCAAGCCAGCTAATATTACCCCTGTAGTTGGACATGTTTTCACAGAAGACTGGAAATTCAAATAAGGGCTGACCTTTGGCTTACAGATATCTCTTGTGTCAAGACAAGTGACAACAAATACACATACATGTATACACACACAAAACATATATCTATTATATATACGCACACATGAATGTATGTGTATATATTATAGCTATGTATATATATGTTCACACACACACACACGCACACACACACAGAATGAGAGATTTAGTTACACAGACAAATAAGTGTGTAAATCCATGTTTTGTTGGGTCCCCTCAACACCACCACCACCACCATCAGTGGGATTGTGGCAAAAGTACAAATGAAATGACATTGTTAATTGTTTAATTGTTACATTTATGCATTCGTTTTGCAAGGTTCCTGATGTGAAATCCTGTGTTGAAACAGATATCGTTATATTTTGGAGCAGCCCCTTTTTTTTTTCTTTTTTTTTGGGGGGTTTTTTTTTTCTTTTTTTTTGGGGGTTTTTTTTTTTTTTGTTTGCTTGCCAAATAAACACACACTATGTATTTGTTCTTCACTTCAGCTTTATTATCGTTCTTATTTTGTGTCTGTTGTCTGGAATTCTTTTTATCACATGCCCTGTTGACCTCTTCAGTGACTCTCCATCCCATGTGTCTCCTGTTCTCTTTAGTCCGTTCTATCTTTCTATATATGCGCATGCATTTGCGTTTCTACCTGTGTGTATGTATATGGGTTTACTTACTATACTGTTCGTGCCCATACCCTTTCGTTTTTCTTAGTTTTTTTATTTACTTATTTTAAACTTAGGCGCAGGAGTGGCTGTGTGGTAAGTAGCTTGCTTACCAACTACATGGTTCCGGGTTCAGTCCCACTGCGTGGCACCTTGGGCAAGTGTCTTCTACTATAGCCTCGGGCTGACCAAAGCCTTGTGAGTGGATTTGGTAGGTGGAAACTGAAAGAAGCCCGTTGTATATATGTGTGTGTGTGTTTGTCCCCCCATCATCGCCTGACAACTGATGCTGGTGTGTTTATGTCCCCGTAACTTAGCAGTTCGGTAAAAAGAGACCGATAGAATAAGTACTAGGCTTACAGAGAATAAGTGCTGGGGTCGATTTTCTCGACTAAAGGCGGTGCTCCAGCATGGCCGCAGTCAAATGACTGAAACAAGTAAAAGAGTTTTTTTTTTCTTTTCCTTTCTCATTCCGTCTTAAGTGTGTGTGTGTGTGTGTGTGTGTGTGTGTATATGGGTTTTGAAAAACAAAAGGCACTGATATAAACCGTATAATACATAATGGATTAAAACAGAACTGGAGGAAACACATGGGATGGAGAGCCGGTGAAGAGGTCACAGGGTGTGTGATGAAAGATTTCAGACAAAGGACACTAAAATAAGAATAATAATAAAGCTGAAGTGAAGAACGAGTATATAGTGCATGTGTTTAATTGAGAGGGGAAAAAAAAATTAACATTCTGAAATATAACAATAATTGCTTATTATTAATTAAGTTTCACTGTCTGAAGGTGTTAGGAAGGTTTTCTTTAATCCTCATCTGGCTACTTGACGGGGAGGCTGTCCTCTCAACCGATATATTGCTGGCCTTAGCGTGCTCAAGGTCGCAGCACTGTGACTTCAGGTCTTCCTCAGGTTGTTTTGTGTATGTCTTCTTTGATGCAATATGCTGGATTCTCCAGGGTGAGGGTCATTGTTACCACAAAAGTTGGTGTAGTAGTCTTCTGGTGTTCATTCTGCAGACGTGGCCAAAACTACTGTAGCTTGCACTGGCATTGTCCTCTGATGTTTGAGATTTGGTTGGGTATAGAGACGCCAAAGATCTGACCAAGACACTACATTTCTTATTACTGGTAACTGAAAAATGTGAGGTATCAATTCAAGGTGTCACTCCAATGTTTATAATGTGAATGGGGTTCATATATATTCCTTTATTGCCCAGAGGGCTAAACATAGAGGGGACAAACAAGGACAGACAAAAGGATTAAGACGATCACATCGTCCCCAGTGCGTAACTGGTACTCATTTAATCGACCCCGAAAGGATGAAAGGCTAAGTCGACCTCGGCGGAATTTGAACTCAGAGTGTAACGGCAGACGAAATACCAATTTCTTTATTGCCTACAGGGGGCCAAACACAGAAATGGACAAAACATCTGATTGGAATCGGTAAATACGTTATAATTTTACATAAAATATGAATATAAAAATTTATTAAAAAATCAAATGAAATTAACAATACAGAGACAACACAAATGTAGCGATGATCGGGCCACGCTCTGATCTATCGCTGGTACCTTTTCTTGTTCTTCTTTTATAGCCTATTCACACGATTCCTTGCATGCACAACACTTGTGCAACATGCTTCCATCTCTCTTTTTGAGCATACTCTCCGACAGACATCTCTTCTCCAGCCACACCTTCCTTTTCAAATGAAAAGTAAAAAATGATCGTAAATTGTGGCTGGAGATAAAGTTATCTGTCTTAATCCCTTTTATCCTAGTCTTCCATACTGCCTCTTTCGCTATTGCTACAACCATGAGAAAACAATTCTTACCTTCGTTTGTTAAAACCTCTGATGGGTCAATTTTTATAATTGACTCAGTCAACAACCGTTCTCTTCCTTCGCCGGACAACAGGTGTTCAGCATAAACCCACATTTCAGATATCTCCGGACACTGGACAATAGTGTGAGGGACGGTTTCCCTGTCTCCCCTGCATCTTGGACAGGTCGGAGACTGACGCTTACCATGTCTTGCGAGCTTGTCCCAAATGGGTAAGGCACCTCTGAAATATTGCCAGGTCAAGGACTTTTGGAAGTTGTCCAACATTCTCAACCCGAATGTACGATGGAACAGGCTGTCCAGTTGAATATACCCAAGACCTAGAGTCGCCCCCAGGTCATCGGCACATTCAGATTCTACCAACTCACTATATAAAATTTGTGTAGAGCCCCCACAACTGGCGTTGCCTGAGCGCCAGAATAGCAGGAGGGCTTTATGGCTCTCTTTATGCCATTCACTCGACCTCGGTCTACAAAAACACCCGGCTTCCTGTTTGCAAAATCTTTTGAACTCGGGGGGAACATTTGTCTGGCCAGCGGAGACCACACCCATTCACCATCCAGAGATGCCTCAACCTCAATGCATGTCTGCGCATCATTAACCAAGGCATCCCCTTTAACGGCTTTTGACAAGAGACAGAGCGTTTCACAAGTGGTGACCTGCCCTTCCACGAAAAAAACGAAAGAGCTGTCTCTCCAACCTGATCAACCACGAATCCGGACAGGGCACGACGGTCAGGCAGTAGGTAATGACCAATGCGATAAACACATTGGCCACCTCCGCCTTCCCTTTCAGGGATAGCCACCGCCAAGACCAGGTCTTGACTACTGCAGCCACTCTGCTCAAAACTTCCGTCCAGTTCTTCTCTATCTGAAGGCCTGGTCCAAACCAGACTCCCAGCAAGTTAACCAGTCCCTCTGTCCAGCGCCCAACAACGCTGTCTGAAGGCAACAACTTGCCAACCCAAGTGTTGAGCTGCAAGCTAACTAACAGCTGAATGTCGAACATTTACACAACCAATGTGAACAGGCATAACTTACCTGTTAATCTGGGGTATCCTGTGGAGACAGACCCTCTGCCTTTTCTTGACATAGTGGCAGAGGTGGCAGGTCTTGGAAAATGGATCGGTTAAAATCCAGTCTCATTACCAATACAGACTTTCTATAGGTATTTAATAAAATATAAGTCTTTTTATCCATTTCGTATTGTTCATAATTTTTATATTTGTCCGACAGTTCTGCTATCCAGGTGGCTGATTTTTTTTGGTTTTTATCTCTGCCATTAAGTCATCATTTTTACTATGTAGTGCCACTATCCCTCTGTCTGCTACTTTTTTCCTTGTTATTTTTGGTTGGACTCTTTTTGCTGTTTTGGGGCGGGGGCGTAGTTCTACTTGTTTTGGTTGATTTGCATATAGCCTAGCTGGCCACACTTTAAACATTGGGGTTTACGCCCCTCGACAAAAACGTTGAGGAACTCCTCCCCAACTTTTATCCTTTCCGGAAGCTGCTCTAATACAGCCTGTTCCGTTTGAATAAACAGGTGGACCGACCGTGTGGCTGGTCCAATTTGCCTTTTCTGAAACGGTAGCCTGAAGTATTGCTACCTCATCTTCTTTTTTTGCCAGGACTGCTGCCATCAACCACATAGGGTCGACTTGAGGTGGGACCCTTGGTATTCATATTTTGGATGTCCTCATACCCATCTATATTGGTATTAAAACCACGTCCTCCATTTCCAAGGATTTTACCGAGTGCAATTGTGCAGTTGCAATGTTTTTGGGGTGTACCTCGATGGTACCGAACTTTTTCCCTCTGGCTAGATATGTGATGTCCTGCCAGATGGGCTTTAAACATTTCTCTACTTTCTCCTCACTTGCTCGATTTTTTTCCCCCTTTTTGGCAGTATGTTTTAAATATAATTGGGTTTCTTTTTCTCTGTCAATAAAAGCTCTTCTGGGGATTGAACCTTGACAACACCGACTTTGATTATTACCATGTCCCTGTGTATTAATTCTTCTTTCTTTCTTGCCTTTAACCCTCCAACGTGGAGTATAGGCCACTTATAATTGAATTCCATGTCGCATAATTTCTCTCTTCTCTACTTATACTCTGCCATGAATGTCCCCCTTTCTCTAGTTCCTTTTGTGTTGATCTACGCCACAAGTTCTTAGGCCTACTTCCCTTTCTATATCCATCCGGATTCCACTGTAAAGCACTTTTTGCTACATTTGCTGTGTCCTTTCTAATTGTGCTACCAATCCACTTCCACTTTTTCTTAAATATTTGCTCCCTAATCGAAACTTGATTCGTTCTTTGTCATAGCTCCATATTGCTTATGTGTTCGGGCCATCTGATTTTAAGTGCACTACGCAAGCACCTGTACATTAATAGGTCACTTTTATTCGTCGACAGTTGGCGAGTTCCATCTCCAGATGCAGATGCAAAACTTCTTTTCTGTTTACCTTCCTCCATTTGAAGGCTTTTCACTTCAACGTTCTTCTTTGCAACGGTTGTCATCGACAGTGGTGGGAATTCGTTTTCAGACAAATCCGAAACATCTCCCAATAATACCTTTTCAATTTTTTTTGGTCTCTAAATCGGTCGAGCCCTCGTCAGATGAAGACAAACTTTTTGGCATCTTGCCAGCAATTAATGTTTCCCCCTACAAGGGAAAACACACAATAGCTTTCGAACAAAAACTATTATACAAATTTTAACAGGTACAGGAAATAAAACAGTCAACAGAAAGTACACTTACTATATAGACACACTTCGGTAATGATACCAATTCACAGAGACGAAATACCTATTTCGTTATTGCCCACAAGGGGCTAAACATAGAGGGAACAAACAAGAACAGACGAACGGATTAAGTCGATTACATCGACTCCCCAGTGCGTAACTGGTACTTAATTTATCGACCCCGAAAGGATGAAAGGCAAAGTCGACCTCGGCGGAATTTGAACTCGGAACGTAACGGCAGACGAAATACCGCTAAGCATTTCACCCGGCGTGCTAACGTTTCTGCCAGCTTGACGGTTTCTTTTTTTTTTTTAAACTGGAAGCCGGGAAGCAAGCTACTTTATTTCTTTTTGAATTGCCATAAAGCCATTACACATAGGGGACACTACAAAAAAAAGGGCCAGTAAGTCCATAGGATATAAGGTAAAATGTAAAGACCAAGGCTATATTCAGAAGTTGTGAGATCACATCTTATTGCAATTTATATTATATTTTAAATTCAAATTACGACAAACGTAAATAAACAAACGAAGTTTGCTTTTAGAAGCGTTGAGATGTCTTTTCGAAAGTTAAAGAAGTGATTTTTTTTAAATTCTCAATTGCAGAATAATGCTAATAATATAGCCTGAACAGGATAAACTACCCCTATTTTGCAGAGAAAAGTGTACGTGGCTAGCTGTGGACTCAAACTCACATCCCCGTGATTACATCTCACGATGCTTTGACCGATTAAGCTAAACTACCCACTACAAATTCCTCTGCAAATTAAGATATATAAATCTCGCTTTATGAGACGCTCTCATATGTTAAAATCTGAGCCCACAGCTAGCCACCTACACTTTTCTCTGCAAAATAGGGGTAGTTTATCCTGTTCAGGCTATATTTTTAGCATTATTCTGCGATTGAGAATTTTAAAAAAATCACTTCTTTAACTTTCTAAAAGACATCTCAACGCTTCTAAAAGCAAACTTCGTTTGTTTATATTATATGTATATATTTGTGTATCTTTGTGACCACTACCACTGCCTGACAACCACTGCTGGTGTCTACATCCCTGTAACTTAGGAGTTCGGCAGAAGAAATAAGTACCAGGCTTTAAAAAAATCAGTACTGGGGCTGATTTTTTTTCAAGGGGGTGTCCCAACATGGCCACTGTTTAATGACAGAGAGAAGTAAAAGATAAAAGATATAGACACCTTTTAATTTCCAAAATCTTTCATTTAATACGCAAAGCGAACAATTGAAATGTAATTGATAGGTAGGACTACATACTTAAATATTTAGTTGACATTTCCTTTGTAGTGTTTAACTCAGAAACTCTTTTTGGCATTGAACTGATGAGCTTTGTGATTGTCTCTTGTGGAATTTCTGCCCATTTTTCACGCAACAATCGAAACAATTCATTTTTAGATTTAGGTTTCTGTCGAGTTTTTTCGTATAGCTCTATCTAGTATGCTCCAAAGATTTTTAATTGGGTTCATGTCAGGAGATTTGCTCAGCCAAGGAAGCTTTTCCATCCCATTTTCAGTCAGCCATTGTTAATTTCCTTTTCGCTGTGTGGCATGGAGCCCCATCTTCCATGAATAAAAACTCATTTTTCATTATGTTATTGTGTGAATTACATCGGAAGTAGTCCTTGCTTAAGTATTTCGATGTATTTTCCAGAGTTTATGGTTCCAACACATTCGATCAGTTCAGAACGACCATTGCTGGAGACAGCTCCCCATACCATTATAGAGATACTGCCATGTTTCACAGTTGGTTGGACTCGTTTCAAATCAAATTCTTGATTGGGAAGCCCCCAGACCCAAACACGTCTACTGTCTGAAAATAATAAAAATCTGGATTCATCTGAGAAAATCACTCTATCCCAAAATGAACTGGATTTTTCTGACATCTCTTCAGCCCATTTCTTTCTTTTCATGATATTAATTGGTTGAAGGAGAGGTTTTCTTCTAGCTACCTGTCCATAATACCCAAGTTTAATTCCGTTGCAATATATTTTTTGACTAGCTTCATTAATAGGATTTTGTCTCGTAAGATTTTGTTATTTTTGTTTATCGCCATCAAGTTGTTTATCTTTTTTTTATTCGGTGATTGTGGAGGAGTGTGTGCGTGTGTTTTTGGCTACGTGTGGGTGTGCTTGTCTCTCTCGGTACACAATCCTCTGTATCCGAAGAGGGGGTGGGGGTTTTTCCATTTCTGTCTGCTCTTTGATGGTCCCATGGTGACCCCACTCCTGGTTGTTGTTGTTGTCTTCTTGCGCTGCTGGCTGTTCTTTGGTATTTTGTGCGCGCGACACAGCTGCTATTTCTAGTGGTGTGGTTGTTTTCTTCGGTGGTGCGCTTGCCTTTTCTGCTGTGTGAATCTTAACCTTTCTTATAATTTCCATGCAGTCAGCTACAAAATTTTCAAGTGTTTTACAAATAAGCAAGTATCGATCACTTCTTGTCTGAAAGTACTATATCTTGGTTCAACTGATTTGAAAGGCTTCAAGAAATATAAAAAGGGATGGCCAAAAATTCTGGACAAATTGCTTTATTTACAGATTGAAGTGTATCTTGTAATTGATTAAAATGTGTTGAAAAGAATTAGGATGATGCTGTGAACCTTAACCTTTTTTATAATTTCCATGTGGTCAGCTACAAAATTTTCAAGGTCTTTCAACCGGTGAGGTTATTTCAGTGACTCGGAGCTGAATTTATCACGAAACGATTTTCCTTTTTTTAACCAAGAAAAGACAAAAAAATTTTTGAAAACTTAGGGCCTGAGAATGTTTTCCAGTCTAGCTCTTATTCTGAACTCACTAATCACTAATCTATGTTGTGGGGTCCATTCTTCTCCAAGGAAAACATTTAACAATCACTCTTCTATTTGCAACATGAGTGTGAAGTTTAACTGGCCGGTGTGTCGACCTGGATGGCAGGTGGTAACACCTGAAGAATTTTTTACCTGACAAAGAAGTGAATAACCGGGTTTTGGTGGACTGCTTGTTTGGATGTGACTGTAACTGTTTACATCCACCTCCCACTTTTGTTGGTAATGCCAGTACCAGTTGAGCGCTGGGGGTTGATGTAATCAACTTCCACCCTCCCCACAATTTCTGGCTTTGCGCCATAATACGAAACCAATATAATAAGTGTAATGTGTAGTCAATAATGAAAGCATTTAGAATTCTTGCATCTCCATACAACTCGTCTTTTTGCTTCCTGTGCAGACATGCTGAAATATCACTGATTTCGAGGTTACAGTCGACCAGTTATTATCTAGTCATGGATAAGAAACACTTGTAAGGATAGTCTAATTCAAAAGCCCCCAGTACCCAGGTGCCATCATAGTGCCCACCTCACCTGTATTTTCTATGTACGAACACTGGGGTTGATGTAATTAGCTTCCACTCCTCCCAACAGTTGCTAGCCATGTGCCGTAATACAAAACCAATATAATAAGCGTAATGTGTAGTCAATAATGAAAGCATTTAGAATCCTTACACTTCCACACAGCTTGTCTTATCTGCACAGACATTCCTCCAAGAGTTCCTGTCCTCCATTATTGTCTTCGAACCAGGAACTGATAGGCTGCTGTCGATCATTAGTCTGTCAACGTGTTACAGTCAGTCACTCTTTACCCCTGTGGTCATACTGATTACACAACCATGGACGTCCCCTCCCATGGATGCGTTGTTCCCTTGATAGATCTTGATGGTCCTGGTTTTGACCATTGATCTTCTGGGATTCCTCCACTCAGTATCACTCTAAAAAGCACCATTGGCTCAGTTATGCTCTTCTGTTGCCTCTTATTTCTTTATTGCCCAGAAGGGGCTAAACACAGAGGGGACAAACAAGGACAGACAGAGGGATTAAGTCGATTACATCGACCCCAGTGCGTAACTGGTACTTAATTTATCGACCCCGAGAGGATGAAAGGCAAAGTCGACCTCGACGGAATTTGAACTCAGAACGTAACGGCAGACGAAATACCACTAAGTATTTCGCCCGGTGTGCTAATGTTTCTGCCAGCTCGCCGTCTTCTGTTGCCTCTTGACAACCTGCCGTGCTGCAGTGCCCTGACTTCACCATAATCCCTGGCAGGGTTGCTAAAGGGGTGCTATGATTTGCGAAAGGGCAGCTTGTAGCTCTGCAGGGCACGATCATCACTCCATACCACTTATTTCCTTGCTAGGGCTTGGTGACCCTGACCATTGGACTTGTAGGATTTTGTCCGCTCAGACTCACTGTCGGCAGGCTGTAACTATACAAGGCATGGTCATCTTCTGTGAGGTATTTTTAAGCACTCACATGCCCATAAGTCAAAAAAACAAAATAACTTTGCAATATAATGTCTGTAATGTCATCATCATCATCATCATCGTTTAATGTCCGCTTTCCATGCTAGCATGGGTTGGACGATTTGACTGAGGACTGGTGAAACCAGATGGCTACACCAGACTCCAATCTGATTTGGCAGAGTTTCTACAGCTGGATGCCCATAAACCTGTCGTGTGTGTGTGCACATGCACACTTTTGTAGTACCCCCACCACTGCTTGACAACAGGTGTTGGTGTGTTTACGTCCCTGCAACTTAGCGGTTCAATGGGTGTGGATGCTGGTGCCACTTAAAAAACACTAGTGTTAGTGCCATGTCGTCACTCTGAGGTATTTTCAAATACTCCTCGTCACTCTGTGAGGCATGGTCGTCATTCTGTGAGGTATTTTCAAATACTCACATACCCATAAGAAAAAAACAGAATAACTTTACAATATAATGTATGTAATGTCTATTCAATAATGAAAACCATTAGCAATTCTTTCATCTTCCAAGGTGCCATGTAAAAACCGTTGGTGTGGATTGGTGCCACTTAAAAAACACTAGTGTTGGTGCCATGTAAAAGCACTTGTCTGTTTCGTAATGGACGATGTCTGCAATCTTTCTTCCATTTATTTTTACCATTTTACGGAAGTCAGTATTTTCACTGACGTCCACCGTAGTTAATTTTGCTTTTCTCCTAGTTCTATGCTTTCGGGAAGAAAAGCAACCCCCCCCCCCCCCATGACTGATATGCAATGTCAACACCGAAACCTCAGATCTATATTTAAGAGATGAGGAATTACTCTTTACTCTTTACTCTTTTACTTGTTTCAGTCTTTTAACTGCGGCCATGCTGGAGCACCGCCTTTAGTCGAGCAGGTCGACCCCGGGACTTATTCTTTGGAAGCCTAGTACTTATTCTATCGGTCTCTTATTGCCGAACCGCTAAGTTACGGGGGACGTAAACACACCAGCAATGGTTGTCAAGCGATGGTGGGGGACAAACACAGACACACAAACATATACACACACATACATATATATATATATATATATATATATATGACTGGCTTTCAGTTTCCGTCTACCAAATCCACTCACAAGGCTTTGGTTGGCCCGAGGCTATAGTAGAAGACACTTGCCCAAGGTGCCACGCAGTGGGACTGAACCCGGAACCATGTGGTTAGTAGGCAAGCTACTTACCACACAGCCACTCCTACGCCTATACATTATTTACATTCGATGGATATTTGTCCCTAATCTTGTTTCTTGTTAACACCAAACAAGATGAGGACAAATATCCGTCGAATGTAAATAACGTAAATAATGAACCTGAAAGTTCTCTAACTGGGTCCTATACCCAATACTGGTCAGATTTATCTACACCCCCCCATTTACTCTTTTACTCTTTTACTTGTTTCAGTCATTTGACTGCGCCCATGCTGGAGCACCGCCTTTTAGTCGAGCAAATCGACTCCAGGACTTATTCTTTGTAAGCCTAGTACCTATTCTATCGGTCATTTTTGCCGAACCGCTAAGTTACGGGGACGTAAACACACCAGCATCGGTTATCAAGCGATGTTGGGGGGGACAAACACAGACACACAAACACACATATCTATATATATATATACATATATACGACGGGCTACTTTTAGTTTCCGTCTACCAAATCCACTCACAAGGCTTTGGTCGGCCCGAGGCTATAGTCGAAGACACTTGCCCAAGGTGCCACGCAGTGGGACTGAACCCGGAACCATGTCGTTGGTAAGCAAGCTACTTACCACACAGCCACTCCTGTTTATTATATGACATTCACTTGCCTGAGATTTGGTTATTACGATGCCAAGTCTTTTGTCTAATTCAACAAGGCTACTTCGAATTGTTGTTTAAAACACTTTAACCTAGTTATGAAAGAAGTAGATAATACAATTTTCAGGTTAATTTGTCAAAAGTAATCCTTATTTATTCACATTTAAAAAAATTTATCTGATATTATTTTGTAGCTTCAAGATAGGAAAGATATAATTGCTTATTTTTAGAATGACATTGCAGGGTAGGTGTGACATGCTGGTTCTGGCCAGTTAAATATAAAATGTGTAGAATATCTGGGCCGGATACAGCCAGTTTAAATACTAAAGGGTTAAACTTTCTACAACAGTCTTCGTTTCACTTCTCTTATAAATCTAAAAAAAAAAAAAAATTTATAATTTTTTCCAAGGAACTTCAATAAGTTATATTGAATATTATGAACATCTTGACAAATTTTCCATGGACGCTGTATTATAAAACCGTGATGCATGGTTATTTTCATTTGTTCAACATGTGGATACATTTGTATGTTTGTATAAATTTGTATGTCTGACTTGCTTAAATATTATTTCCAACTCTTTCTTTTCTCTCTTTTACTTGTTTCAGTCATTTGACTGCGGCCATGCTGGAGCACCGCCATTAGTCGAGCAAATCGACCCCGGAACTTATTCTTTGGAAGCCTAGTACTTATTGTATCGGTTCTCTTTTGCCAAACCGCTAAGTTACGGGGGACGTAAACACACCAGCATCGGTTGTCAGGCGATGTTGGGGGGACAAACACAGACACACAAACATATACACACACATACATGTATATATATGTATATATATATATATATATACATATATACATATATACGACAGGCTTCTTTCAGTTTCCACCTACCAAATCCACTCACAAGGCTTTGGTCAGCCCGAGGCTATAGTAGAAGACACTTGCCCAAGGTGCCACGCAGTGGGACTGAACCCGGAACCATGTGGTTCGTAAGCAAGCTACATTGATGTGTGTGTGTGTGTGTGTATATATATATATATACACACACACACACACATAGTTGCACATTGCTGTAAATATGTACATATGCTCTCGTCAGCAAGACACATACCAGGGATTCCATTCATTTCCCAGCTCAAAGAGCCGAACTCCATCCAATGCTCGGGTCAAGGCATAGAAAGCAACCCCTGTTATCAGCAGCGGGGCCTGACAGCATATGCTGGTTTACCCCCGCCGCATCATGTTGGTTCCGTACCCCTTTGAGCAACATCAAAATTCACTCATCTGTCCACAAACACTCTCCAAGCTTTCCTATCATTTATAAACCCTCTTGCCTCTCTCACTCCAACACCTCTGACCACCTAAGCTTTCCTCACTCCAGCTTGCAAAGACTACACGAAACTCAGCTTGCGAAGACTAATTGGGGCACGCAAATGCGAAATCAGGATGGCACCTGTGCCCAGCGCCGCCTTTCTGGCACTTGTGCCCGTGGTATGTGTAATGGACTTTCGAGCGAGATCGTTGCCAGTGCCCCTGGACTGGCTCTTGTGCTGGTGGCACATAAAATACACCATTTTGAGTGTGGCCGTTGCCAGTACCGCCTGACTGGCCTTCGTGCCGGTGACACGTAAAAGCACCCACTACACTCTCTGAGTGGTTGGCGTTAGGAAGGGCATCCAGTTGTAGAAACTCTGCCAGATCAGATTGGAGCCTAGTGTAGCCATCTGGTTTCACCAGTCCTCAGTCAAATCGTCCAACCCATGCTAGCATGGAAAGCGGACGTTAAACGATGATGATGATGATGATGATGATCTATCCACACAAACCAAGGTCTGGATTTGGTTCTGCTGCCTACCACTTCTGCCTTCATCACCCTCCTTACAATCCACCCCTTATCCATCCTCTCCATGTGGCCAAACCACCTCAACTTCCATCTATCCATTTCTGCTACATAGATTTTCTCTCATCCCTGCTTGCCTTCGCACCTCCTCATTCCTCATCCTGTCCATCCATGTCACACCAACCATAGCCCTCAGACATCTCATCTCAAACGCATCTAATCGCCTTGTAGTGGCGCGAAATTATAGCCGCCATTGAGGAAGTACTATTCTGCACATGCGCAAGGGACTTGCCTTTCTGGAAGCCCCTTGAGTGCGCATGCGTAGTAAAACTAATACTTAAAGAGTTGGTTTCACTTTGTAAGCTCAGTTGAGCGAGAGACCTTCGACGTGACAAGACCTCGCTCCTCAACGAAGCACTCTTCACCAACATGCCATCGACGTGACAGCTACTTGCTTCTCTGGCATGCATCAAGGAAGCTCTTAATCTTCCAATACTGATTACCAATTAATCAGCAGCTGCTAAGGTGAGTAACACAGGATTTATAAAACCAAGCATCATCAAAAAAATAAAACTTATTTTTATTATGTTGTAAAAATTGTTCTAATGTTTCTTAATATATAATTATGTTGAAAGGTGATAGAGAGAGACTAAAGTCTCTATTGCAACTATCAACCTTTTACAGCCTCCTTTGCGCCTCTCTCAGCCCCACCACATCTCTGCACCCTATAACATTGTCAGCACAATCCCACCCTCATACGCACCTCTTTTCGCTTTCATACTCAACCTTTTATCCCTCAGCACACCTTTCACAACTCCAAGTATCTTACTCCCCTCCCTCGCTCTATATCCTACCTCCTCAGCCAACCCAACCCCCATCCACCTTCCCTAACATCTCACCATTTATACTCACATTCATCCTAACAGCCATTCCATCTCTCTCGAACATCTCGTCACCTTACTCTTAGCTACATTCACTTTCAGTTTTCTCCTCTCACATACTCTTAGTGTACTCAATTGCTGTTCCGAATCCGCCACCAGCGGATTCTTGAAGAATTCTCACACGTGCCCAGGGCGAAACTCTTTTCAAGATAACTCTTAACATTTTTCGTCACCTTTTACTCACTTCGTATTACTCTCTACTCTTTTACTTGTTTCAGTCTTTTGACTGTGGCCATGCTGGAGCACCGCCTTTTAGTTGAGCAAATCGACCCCAGGACTTATTCTTTAGAAGCCTAGTACTTATTCTATCGGCCAGCATCGGTTGTCAAGCGATGTTGTGGGGACAAACACAGACATACAAACACATACACTCATATATATATATATATATATATACATATATACGACAGGCTTCTTTCAGTTTCCGTCTCCCAAATCCACTCACAAGGCTTTGGTCGGCCCGAGGCTATAGTAGAAGACACTTGCCCAAGATGCCACGCAGTGGGACTGAACCCGGGACCATGTGGTTGGTAAGCAAGCTATTTACCACACAGCCACTCCTACGCCTTGTGTTAAAAAAAAAAAAACATTTCCCCGCTTCCTAGTTTTGTGAATGTCCATGTGTAAAATACAAATTCGCAAAAATTTGTTGAAAATTCCGAAAAATAAAGAAGTTTTCAGGGGTTATATGTCGTGCGTAAAGCAGAATTCCGCTTAATTATGAAATGTTTTATTGAAATAAGTGTTTTTAGATCACTATGATTTTACGAATGTCAAAATAGGAAATTACCCTAAGGAAACTCGAGAGCCGACGTCTTCGTTCACTGGTACTCGTCCCAGTGTGTGTGTGTGTGTGTGTGTGAACGGAGACATGCAAGAATAACAAAACAATGCTGGAGGTGTGACAGACAATCAACCAATCAAATCACGTTATTTACAATCATATTGACAAAACAAATTTCTCCCTTTATTTCGGTGCCTTTTTCTGTCCATCTTTTTGTTTGACGGTCTGACACCTTTTCTTTTGTATGTTTACGGTAGTGGTTGGTAGTGGAGGCGCAATGGCCCAGTGGTTAGGGCAGCGGACTCGCGCTCATAGGATCGCTGTTTCGATTCCCAGACCGAGCGTTGTGAGTGTTTATTGAGCGAAAACTGTTTTATCAGGCTCCATTTTCTGTTCTGGCATGGTTTCGATGACTGAGATGGCCTTCCTAACACCAACCACGACAATAATGTAGTCCTAGATACACTATGACTGAAAAGAAAAAAAAACAAGACTGGGAATAGAACATCGGTGGTGCTCCAGCGTTACCGCTGGAGCATGGCTGAAACAAATAAAAGAATGGGTCTGCTGGTTTGGGATTGATCAGGAAATAAACAACAACAACGAAGAAAGGTACATTAGATAATGTAGCCCTAGATATACTATGTCTAAATTAGGACAAGGCGTTCGTGGCTAGAGGGCGAAATAATAATATTGAAGATGCGGAAGAGAGATAAGCAGCAGCCCTGATACGAACCCCCCCCCCCCCCCACGACACCCCTCTCTCTCTCTGTCTCCTTGCGCCCTTTTTCTCCACAAGGCACCCATTTCCCATTGTCTTGTTTCTACTGTGTCGTGTGTTTGAGTGTGACAGCAGTTGGGGGGGGGGCTTCTGTCCACTTGAGTAAATACTCAAAGCTGGCCGAGTGATACTTTCGCCTCATTATCATAGAAAATGTGTGTGTGCGCGCGCGCGCGGAAATCCCTTTGTGTGACTAACAAAAATTTCTCACGGTGTCACGTGTAATTTATACCCCGTTTACTCAAATGTCCGGCCACCTTAAATTAAACCGGTGTCAGTGATACTTTTACAACTTAGAGTTGTAAAATTCTCTCTTCTATCTATCTATCTATCTATCTATCTATCTGTCTGTCTATCTATATATCTATCTATCTGTCTGTCTGTTTGTCTGGAGTTTGCCTCTTTATATACATACTGTCCATAAATTATCTTTGTTCATTTGCTTTTTTTTGGGGGGGGGTTCCCCTGAATTTTTCAGTGCAAAGATAATTTATGGACAGTATGTATATAAACCCCCCAAAAAAGCAAATGAAAAATAAGGATAACTTCGCAGGCGTGGCTGTGTGGTAAGAATGCTGCTTCCCAACTGCATGTATCCGGGTTCAATTCTACTTCGTGGAAGTGTCTTCTATTATAGCCCTGGCTCGATCAAAGCCTTGTGAGCAGATTTCGTAGGCGGAAACTATAAGGAGCTCATCGTATATATAGATGTAATAAATAGTATATAAAAGAATATAGACACGTGTGTGTTTTGTGTCTGTGTTTGTCCCTCACCACCGCTTGACAACCGCCGTTGATTCGGCAAATAAAAATAAGAGAACGATAGAAAGGGTATCAGGCTTTAAAAAGAACTCGGTTCAATTCATTCGACTAAATAAGTTCTTCAAGATTTGTGCCCCAGCATGACCGCAGTCTAATGACTGAAACAGGTTAAAGAGTCGATGGGAAAACGTTGTTGCTAAGGCACTCCGTCGCTTACGACGTCGAGGGTTCCAGTTGATCCGATCAACGGAACAGCCTGCTCGTGAAATTAACATGCAAGCGGCTGAGCACTCCACAGCCACGTGTACCTTTAACGTAGTTCTCGGGGGGATTCAGCGTGACACTGAGTGTGACAAGGCTGGCCCTCTAAAATACAGGCACAACAGAAACAGGAAGAAAGAGTGAGAGAAAGTTGTGGTGGAAGAGTACAGCAGGGTTCCCCACCATCCCCTGCCGGAGCCTCGTGGGGCTTTTAGGTGTTTTCGCTCAATAAACACTCACAACGCCCGGTCTGGGAATCGAAACCGCGAGTGCGCTGCCCTAACCACTGGGCCATTGCGCCTCCACAATTGGAAAACATAGACAAGCAAATAGAGTTTTATTAGAGACACCAGAACACTTCCATGTCGGATCCGTTAGTTGTATGCAATAAATATATGGAATAAATTCTGTAAGAATGCTTAATCATCGAAAGAAATATCGGAGATGCTTTGCCTTACGCAGAAACTGCAGGAGAAAAGTTTTCTAAATCCATTTTAATGCTGGAAACCTTTCTATACTGTCAGCAGGTATCTCAGCGTCACAAGAAGTGCCAGATTTACCATTGTGCTTAGGTATGCTTAAGCACAGGGCACCCTTGACCAGGAAAGGAGGGAAGTCATCTTCGTACCTCAATAATTTGACTAAGACTTCCTGCCCCAGCAAATTTAACTAAGACTTGTTTTACCCGGGGCACTGATATTTTCACGGTGGTGCACCAGCATGACCGCAGCCACTTGGCTGAAACACATAAATAAATAAATAAATTGATCTGGTAACTCGTAATATTTTAACTACTGCTAAATTTCTTGAGCCTGTATGTGTGAATGTCCAGCTTAACTAGCACAGAGCCTCATTTGTCTTAAATCCGGCACTGGTCACAAGCATTTCGCCCCTCATCCTGTACGCTTCACCAGCGTAGCGCAACGAGAACTGAGCTAGTGTTCATCTGCAAATGGGTAAATTCCACTTGCGGACTCTTGTAAATTGACCAATTTACAGGAATATGCCCAAAATAATTACAAATCACCGAATAGAAAGAGGCAAAACTCCTAGGTTTGAAGACAGTTTGATACGTACGAAAATTTCAATACATGTGTTCCACTGCGTGGTACCTTGGGCAAGTGTCTTCTGTTACAGATCTGGGCCGACCAAAATCTTGTTAGTAGATTTGGTAGATGGAAACTGAAAGAAGCCCATTATGTGTGTGTGTATATATATATATATATATATATATATATATGCGTGTGTGTGTAGAATGTTAGAATGAGTGCTCAACGCCGCATTGGTGGATAGCTGATTTCTTTATTTGTGAATTAAGTTTACCATTGGTTTTCGTGTTAAGAAGAGTAGGAGAATATCCAAGTACCGTAACAATTTTTTCTATGACCACATGGAAAAAGGTGTTCGCCTTCATTTTGGAAAACAGTCTCGTTTCATTCACGGGATAAAGAAGACCCTCTATAAACGAGGGTTACCCTACCAGGACAGCCCTCTCCATATACGTGAACACACATAGCACACAAACTTCACACTACAAAGAAGAAATGCCACAAACTCCACACAAAGAAGAAACAAGTCACAATACACGAGTACAAAACACTGTGCCCAGAACAAAAACATACAATTAATTACAAAAAAAAATTAAGAAATTTACCAAAAAGAAAAATCCAAGGGAGACAAACTCCAAAAAGTGCCTTCTGAGTAGCGTCCCTTGATTCATTGCTTCATTGTTTCATTCATGCAACTTTACGAGGAATGCCGCGTGGAAATGAGATTGTTTTCCAAAATGGAGGCGAACACTTTTCCCCGTGTGATCGACTTGAAAAATTATCAAAATAATTAGATGTTCTCCTAATCTTCCTAACATGAAACCAATGACAGCCTTAATTCACAAATTAAGAACGTATATGTATATCTTCTGTAAAAATCATAAATCCAAAAGAAGCAGTATATATTAAAAATGGGGAAGGCCGGTTTATGGAATTACCTTAGATTTATAGTCCGTAAAGGATCTAGCTTTATGGTGTATCGTCAGATCCCAAAACCTGTTGGCCCAAGACCTCTTAAAAAGGGCCAACAGGTTTGGGGTTCTTCCCGATTTTACACACACACACACATAACGGGCTTCTTTCAGTCTCCATCTACCAAATCCACTAACAAGAGTTTGATCGGCCCAGTGCACAACGTTTTGTAAAAGTATTGGGGGGTGGGGATTTGTCAAGATACAATTGCACCTTATTACCTGATCCTTGACGAGAAGAAGAAAAAAGACAATCCAAGGAACTCTAGACAAGTTCGCCCAACGATCTACACCGTCAGAACAGCCCTCAACGAGTAAAACCAACGTCTGCGATCAGGTAGGTACAGTATTTGAAATTATTTCTTTCTAATATAGAAGCAGCCTAGATTTGTTTAACAATTTACCAAATTCGTAGGCTTACATAAGAAAAACGATCTAAGCTAGCCTAGGTTTTAATTATTACATGTGTATACATTTAAATAATGGTTATTTCGACTTAAATCGTTTTTTTTTTTTTTGCCTAAATCGTGTCCTCTGGAACTAATTAACGACGTAGGGTGAGGTATGATTGCATATAGGCAATTATGCAGATAAACAAATGAGATCTGTTAAATATAACAGTTTGGGTATGAAATACGAAATATGTGTATATGTATACATGCAAAATGTGAGAAAAGAAAGAGTGAAGACTTGCAGACGATGAATAGTTAAGTATAAGTATATAGGCGCAGGGGTGGCTGTGTGGTAGGTAGCTTGCTTACCAACCACATTGTTCCGGGTTCATTCCCACTGTGTGGCACCTTGGGCAAGTGTCTGCTATTATAGCCTCGGGCCAACCAAAGCCCTGTGAGTGGATTTGGTAGACGGAAACTGAAAGAAGCCAGTCGTATATATATGTATATATATATGTATGTATGTGCTTGTGTGTCTGTTTGTCCCCCCCCCCCCCCAGCATTGCTTGACAACCGATCGTGGTGTGTTTACGTCCCCGTAATTTAGCGGTTCAGCAAAGGGGACCGATAGAATAATTACTAGTCTTAAAAAAAAAATACAAGTCCTGGGGTGGATAAATTCGGCTAAAAAATTTTCATGGCCCCAGCATGGCCGCGATCCAATAATTAAAACAAGTAAAAGACGCACACACACACACACACACGCGCGCGCACATTATATATTAGTGTCCCTTCTCCTGTCTTGTCCAAGACCCAATGTCGGATTCGGAATGGGAAAGGAAGGTCCGAGAGGAGATGGGAGGGTAAATGGGAACGAGTGTGTGTGTGTGTGAGTGTTGAGGCAAGTGTGTGTGTGTGTGTGTGTGTATAGGGGTCTGCGCATACATATACGAGTGCGTGTGTATGTGAATGTTTGTGTGAGTTTCTGTACGTGTGCGTGCGAATGTGCATATGTGACGTGTGTTTGTGTGGTATATCCATGCATTTATATATATATATATATATATATATATATATATATATATATATATATATATATTTATATATATATATATATATCATAAATATACAGGGATTAGCAACTGGGTTGCTTCTCCAACATACTGAAAATTTAGAAATAGCAGTCAAAGAACTACTGATTCCAAACTACAAATTTTTCTCTAAAGCGGATGGCGATATTTATGGCACACATAGAACAAAAAACCGGAGGGAAAAGCGTAAACAAACCAAGCCTTTAGTTAATTGGATACGAATCGTTTCATGGTTAAGTGAATGGAAATTTCACTATTCCAATCTTCAGCCCGTGAATTTTTTTAGAGACACTTTCAAATTTATTAGAATATTTGGGCTGAAGATTGGAATAGTGAAATTTCCATTCACTTAACCATGAAACGATTCGTATCCAATTAACTAAAGGCTTGGTTTGTTTACGCTTTTCCCTCCGGTTTTTTGTTCTATGTGTGCCATAAATATCGCCATCCGCTTTAGAGAAAAATTTGTAGTTTGGAATCAGTAGTTCTTTGACTGCTATTTCTAAATTTTCAGTATGTTGGAGAAGCAACCCAATTGCTAATCCCTGTATATTTTTGATGATAAATAGTTTTACCGATAAAGGTTTTTTTCATACTGAACTACTTGGCAAAATTGTTAATTATTAATTCTATTATTAATTGACGATTCTCAGCCCTTATTCTTGTATATTTTATATATATATATATATATATATATATATATATATATATATATATACACACGCACGCACGCACATGTGTCCTTGTGTGTGTGTCTGCACGTGTGAATGTTGATGTGTCGTATACATGTGTGTGTGTGCGTGCGTGCGTGTATATTGTTCTGTGATGATGATGAGAATTGATCATCATCATCATCATCATCATCATCTTTAGCCCCAGTTCAGCCCTGAACCAGCCGACATATTCTATAGCCTTTCATCTTCTATTATTGTTTCCCGAAAACGGCTTCCCCTTTCTTATTTAAGACCGTGATGTGATTCGAGGTGTTTTGGCTGTTGTTTCTAGCGGTACAGGTATCACGTAGATAAACCCTCTTGTTAGTTTTTCTTCCGTTATTCTTGTTTAGCTCCGTGTCATCTCCGACTCAGTAGATCTATAATCATAGACGTTCCAGCCGTGACCGTCCCTGTCTGTTACTCAGGCACATCGAACGAAACCAACATTACATTGGTTTGTGAGACGGAAAGATGTGATTTAAGGAAGATTAGGCTGTTATTTCTAGCTGCTCCACTGTCCACCTACAAGCTCCCTCATCCTGTGTGTGTGTGTGTGTGTATATACATTGTTTGTGAGAGTGACTGTGTTGTTTTCTTTACTGTATTGCGTATATGTATTGAAGTTGTGTGCATGTGTGTATATATATATATATATATATAGTGTTTGTGTGTGTGAATATGAGATAAGTTTGTTTGTGTGGTGTTTTATGTTGTACGTGTATATGTATGCTGAGATTTTGCGCGTGTGTGTTTCGTGTTGTATGTGTGTGTGTGAAAATCGTTATTGTGTGAACATGGGTGTGATTATGAGAGAGTGCATGTATGTGTGTGTTGTTTTGCGTGTGTATATAAGTTATGTTTGTGTGTGAATATGAATATGAGAGTTGCACGTATATATATTTGTGTATATCGTAGTGTGTGTGTGTGTGTGTGTGTGTGTGTGTGTGTGAATGTATGTGTATACATTGTGCTTGTGAGTGAATGTTGTTTTTATTGTTGCGTGTATATATATATACACGCGTGTGTGAATATATGTGTGCGTGTGTGAATATATGAGAGAATGATGTTTTGTGTGTGTGTGTGTGTGTGTGTGTGTTTATATCGTAGTGTGTGTATATGTTGTGATTATGTATATGTGTGTAGCGGTTGTTTGTGTGTGTGAGAGAGTGTGTAGTGTTTCCTGTTGTGTGTGATCATTAAGTGTGTATATGAGAGAGAAAGTGTGTATATATGCAAATGTTGTGTTGTGTATCTATATATTAAAGTTGTGTATGTATAGGTTATTTATATTGTTTTGTGGTGCTTGTATGTGTGTATAGGTGAGGAGTTGTATGTGAACATGAAGTGTGTATACAAGAGAGAACGTGTCTGTTTCTTGCGTGTGTGTATATATATGTCGTATTTGTGTGAGTGGCTGTGTGTGTATGTCGTTGTTTGTGTATATGTTGCTGCATGTAAGCGAGAGTGGTCATCGTTGTGAGTGAAGGCGTGAATGTGTATGTAAGAGTGTATGTGCTCATGGTCAATGTTGAGTATGAGTGTGTGTGCGTGAGTGTACGAGTGAGTGTTTGTGAGTGAAGTGAGCGAGTGTGTGTGTGTGTGTGTGTGTGTGTGTGTGTGTGTGTGTGTGTATTGTCGCTGTTGATTGAGTGTGGCCGTTCCTATGTGAGTGTGTGTGTGTGTGTGTTTGTCTGCATAATGTATTGTATATGTGCTGCATGTCAATGCATGTGTGTATGTATGAGTGAGTGCGTTTGTGAGCGCGTGCCGTGTAGTTGAATGTGCGTGCGCGTGTGTGAGTGTGTCTGTGTGAGTGTATGCATGAATGTATTTGTATCAGGATGCATGTGTATATATATGCATAGAAGTATGTAATGTGTGCATGTATTTGAATGTATGTTTGTGTGTATTACAAGTATGTATATTTGTGTATACGTATACATGTATGTATGCATTAATGACTATATATGCACACATGCGTGTATACATATATGCATGTATGTTTTTTGTATGAATGCATATATGTATGAATATGTGTATATATTTGTATAACTGAACATATATATATTATAGATGTATACGCAAGTCGTCAAAAGTCCGTAAATCAGGAAAAATGCACTTATATATCTGTGAATAGAGTGGTTGTGATAGATATATAATACTGTACACTTCAGATATCTATCTATCTATCTATCTATCTATCTATCTATCTATCTATCTATCTATTTATCTATCTATCTATCTATCTATCTGTCCACCTATCTATCTATCTATCTATCTAGATAGATAGATAGATAGATAGATAGATAGATAGATAGATAGATAGATAGATAGATAGATAGGTGTGTGTGTGGATTTGTGTTTATGCATTGCTGTTATTATTCGGTGAAAGTGAGTGAGAGAGATTGAGGAAGAAAGAGAGAGTGACGGACAGACAGAGAGAAAGAAAAGAAAAGAAAGAGTGAAAGAGAGTGACAGTGCACGAGTGTGGCGAGTGGTGAGTTGAGTATGGCAAGCGGAGGGAGAGTGGAGAGTGGATTTTGTCATTAGTCCGGACACTCGAATACGCCACGGAGAGGGAGAAACAGCGGTCTCCCTTTACAAACGGCCGGTGGTGGACATCAACAAACGATGCCACAGCGGCGGAACACGGCGGCAGTGACCGTCAAAGAGGAGGAACTCAAGGGTTACCTACACAACATCGCAGACTTCAGGCGGGGCAGAATTATCAGGAAAGGCCGGGAGGTGAAGAACGACATTGTCTACGTGGAGAAAGGCAGCGACGGCTTCCTGTCGGACCGCGTTCGAATCCGTCCAACGGCGGTCACAGCCGCCACCACCACCACCAACAACAATAACACCAACACCACCACCACCGCTACCGCTACCGCCTCCGCCGCCTCCTACAATAATAATAGCAGCAACGTTGGTGATAATGGTAGTGGTGTCCAGCCGTGGGCCCACTTGCAGAAACTAGGTCGGCGCATCTGGGTGGCTAAAGAAATCCTCATGTGTAGCGGTCAAATGAACTGTGAAAGGGAGTGCGGTGGCATGGGGCGGTGCAGGGACGGTAAGTGAATCGCTTTGTTTGGCTTTCATTCTTTCCTTCTTTCTTTTTGTCTTTCTTTTTTTGTCACCTATTTTTCTTTGATTATTCCTTTTTTTTCCCTATCTTTTTTTTTTCTTTTTTGTCTTCTGCCTTCCTTCATTTTTTTCCCCTTCTTTCATCTTCCATCTTTCTTCATCTTTTATCTTTTCCGTTTTTCATTCCCTTTTCTTTGTATCTTTCTCTCCGTCCCGTCCAAACGTCCGTCCGTCTCTTTCTGTTCTTTCAATATTTCTTGGTCGACTTTCGTCCGGTTTACCCTTTTTTTTCTTTTACTTGTTTCAGTCTTTTGACTGTGGCCATGCTGGAGCACCGCCTTTATAGTCGAGCAAATCGACCCCAGGACTTATTCTTTACAAGCCTAGTACTTATTCTATCGGTCTCATTTTTTTGCCGAACCGCTAAGTTACGGTGACATAAACACACCAACATCGGTTGTCAAGCGATGTTGGGGGGGGGGGGGGCACAGACACACAAACACATACACACAAACATATACACACATACATATATATATATTACTATGATTGACCGTTGACTGAACACTATTCAATTTTTTTTCTCCGTGTTTTTCTCCTTGTCTCCGTATTCTTTCTGTTGAAGAGCGTAGCTCGAAACGTCAAAGACTTTCCGTATTCCCGAGCGTCATACTAATACATCCTTTTGTTGTTTACACCACCTGTCCTCGTCTGTTGTTGTTTTTTTCGTACATATATATATATATATATATATATATATATATATATATATATATATATATATATATACTATAGGCTTCTTTCAGTTTTCCGTCTACCAAATCCACTCACAAGGCTTTGGTCGGCCCGAGGCTATAGTAGAAGACACTTGCCCAAGGTGCCACGCAGTGGGGACTGAACCCGGGACCATGTGGTTGGTAGAGCAAGCGAGCTACTTACCACACAGCCACTCCTGTGCCTTTGTTTATTTTGATTTTACTACCGTTCACGACAATGGTGGTGGTGTTGATGAAGGTGGTAGCTACGACGACGACGATGATAGCTCACACCGAACATATAATAGCAGGAAACATAATGATAATAATAACGATAGTGGTAGCCAAGATGACGGCGACAATTATGATGCTAATTATGATGATGATGATGATGATGATGACGACCACAGCCAGGTTAGCTGTAATCCAGCAGCAGCCCTGGTTTCAAAGACATTGTTCAGACTATGGACAATCCTATTATCCCGTTTCCTTGCTTTCTTTTTCCAGACACAGCCAAGCCCGTCCTGCTCTACATTTATCATCCAATTTTGACCCCCCCCCCTTTGTTGTTGTTTAGCCCCTGGTCAGCTTCGATCCAGTAGACCTATGATCAGAGTTGTTCCGGCTGTGACCATCCTGTCTTTTATTCATACATAGTGTATCTAGGACTACATTATCTAATGTGTCCCCCTTGTTGTTGCTTAGCCCCTGGTCAGCTTCGATCCAGTAGACCTATGATCAGGGTTGTTCCGGCTGTGACCATGCTGTCTTTTATTCAGACACAGTGTATCTAGGACTACATCATCTAATGTGTCCCCCTCGTTGCTTAGCCCCTGGTCAGCTTCGATCCAGCAGAGCTATGATTGAAAAGACGCTCCAGTTGCGACCATCCCGTCTTTTATTCATACATAGTGTATCTAGGACTACATTATCTAATGTGTCCCCCTTGTTGTTGCTTAGCCCCTGGTCAGCTTCGATCCAGTAGACCTATGATCAGAGTTGTTCCGGCTGTGACCATCCTGTCTTTTATTCATACATAGTGTATCTAGGACTACATTATCTAATGTGTCCCCCTTTGTTGTTGTTTAGCCCCTGGTCAGCTTCGATCCAGTAGACCTATGATCAGAGTTGTTCCGGCTGTGACCATCCTGTCTTTTATTCATACATAGTGTATCTAGGACTACATTATCTAATGTGTCCCCCTTGTTGTTGCTTAGCCCCTGGTCAGCTTCGATCCAGTAGACCTATGATCAGAGTTGTTCCGGCTGTGACCATGCTGTCTTTTATTCAGACACAGTGTATCTAGGACTACATCATCTAATGTGTCCCCCTCGTTGCTTAGCCCCTGGTCAGCTTCGATCCAGCAGAGCTATGATTGAAAAGACGCTCCAGTTGCGACCATCCCGTCTTTTATTCATACATAGTGTATCTAGGACTACATTATCTAATGTGTCCCCCTTGTTGTTGCTTAGCCCCTGGTCAGCTTCGATCCAGTAGACCTATGATCAGAGTTGTTCCGGCTGTGACCATGCTGTCTTTTATTCAGACATAGTGTATCTAGGACTACATTATCTAATGTGTCCCCCTTGTTGTTGCTTAGCCCCTGGTCAGCTTCGATCCAGTAGACCTATGATCAGAGTTGTTCCGGCTGTGACCATGCTGTCTTTTATTCAGACACAGTGTATCTAGGACTACATCATCTAATGTGTCCCCCTCGTTGCTTAGCCCCTGGTCAGCTTCGATCCAGCAGAGCTATGATTGAAAAGACGCTCCAGTTGCGACCATCCCGTCTTTTATTCATACATAGTGTATCTAGGACTACATTATCTAATGTGTCCCCCTTGTTGTTGCTTAGCCCCTGGTCAGCTTCGATCCAGTAGACCTATGATCAGAGTTGTTCCGGCTGTGACCATCCTGTCTTTTATTCATACATAGTGTATCTAGGACTACATTATCTAATGTGTCCCCCTTGTTGTTGCTTAGCCCCTGGTCAGCTTCGATCCAGTAGACCTATGATCAGAGTTGTTCCGGCTGTGACCATGCTGTCTTTTATTCAGACATAGTGTATCTAGGACTACATTATCTAATGTGTCCCCCTTGTTGTTGCTTAGCCCCTGGTCAGCTTCGATCCAGTAGACCTATGATCAGAGTTGTTCCGGCTGTGACCATGCTGTCTTTTATTCAGACACAGTGTATCTAGGACTACATCATCTAATGTGTCCCCCTCGTTGCTTAGCCCCTGGTCAGCTTCGATCCAGCAGAGCTATGATTGAAAAGACGCTCCAGTTGCGACCATCCCGTCTTTTATTCATACATAGTGTATCTAGGACTACATTATCTAATGTGTCCCCCTTGTTGTTGCTTAGCCCCTGGTCAGCTTCGATCCAGTAGACCTATGATCAGAGTTGTTCCGGCTGTGACCATCCTGTCTTTTATTCATACATAGTGTGTCTAGGACTACATTATCTAATGTGTCCCCCTTGTTGTTGTTTAGCCCCTGGTCAGCTTCGATCCAGTAGACCTATGATCAGAGTTGTTCCGGCTGTGACCATGCTGTCTTTTATTCAGACACAGTGTATCTAGGACTACATCATCTAATGTGTCCCCCTCGTTGCTTAGCCCCTGGTCAGCTTCGATCCAGCAGAGCTATGATTGAAAAGACGCTCCAGTTGCGACCATCCCGTCTTTTATTCATACATAGTGTATCTAGGACTACATTATCTAATGTGTCCCCCTTGTTGTTTAGCCCCTGGTCAGCTTTGACCGGCAGAGCCATGATTGAAAAGATGCTCCAGTTGTGGCCATCCTGTCTTTTATTCATACATAGTGTATCTAGGACTACATTATCTTATGTGTCCCCCTTGTTGTTTAGCCCCTGGTCAGCTTCGATCCAGCAGAGCTATGATTGAAAAGACGCTCCAGTTGCGACTATCCCGTCTTTTATTCATACATAGTGTATCTAGGACTACATTATCTAATGTGTCCCCCTTGTTGTTTAGCCCCTGGTCACCTTTGATCCAGCAGAGCTATGATTGAAAAGACGCTCCAGTTGCGACTATCCCGTCTTTTATTCATACATAGTGTATCTAGGACTACATTATCTTATGTGTCCCCCTTGTTGTTTAGCCCCTGGTCACCTTTGATCCAGCAGAGCTATGATTGAAAAGACGCTCCAGTTGCGACTATCCCGTCTTTTATTCATACATAGTGTATCTAGGACTACATTATCTAATGTGTCCCCCTTGTTGTTGCTTAGCCCCTGGTCAGCTTCGATCCAGACAGATCTATGATATAAAAGACGCTCCAGTTGTGACCATCCTGTCTTTTATTCACACATAGTGTTTCTAGGACTACATTATCTTATGTCCCCCCCTTGTTGTTTAGCCCCTGGTCAGCTTTGACCGGCAGAGCCATGATTGAAAAGATGCTCCAGTTGTGGCCATCCTGTCTTTTATTCATACATAGTGTATCTAGGACTACATTATCTAATGTGTCCCCCTTGTTGTTGCTTAGCCCCTGGTCAGCTTCGATCCAGCAGAGCTATGATTGAAAAGATGCTCCAGTTGTGGCCATCCTGTCTTTTATTCATACATAGTGTATCTAGGACTACATTATCTTATGTGTCCCCCTTGTTGTTTAGCCCCTGGTCAGCTTCGATCCAGCAGAGCCATGATTGAAAAGATGCTCCAGTTGTGACCATCCTGTCTCTTATTCAGGCATAGTGTATCTAGGACTACATTATCTTATGTGTCCCCCTTGTTGTTTAGCCCCTGGTCACCTTTGATCCAGCAGAGCTATGATTGAAAAGACGCTCCAGTTTCGACTATCCCGTCTTTTATTCATACATAGTGTATCTAGGACTACATTATCTAATGTGTCCCCCTTGTTGTTGCTTAGCCCCTGGTCAGCTTCGATCCAGACAGATCTATGATATAAAAGACGCTCCAGTTGTGACCATCCTGTCTTTTATTCACACATAGTGTTTCTAGGACTACATTATCTTATGTCCCCCCTTGTTGTTTAGCCCCTGGTCACCTTTGACCGGCAGAGCCATGATTGAAAAGATGCTCCAATTGTGGCCATCCCGTCTTTTATTCACACATAGTGTATCTAGGACTACATTATCTAATGTGTCCCCCTTGTTGTTGCTTAGCCCCTGGTCAGCTTCGATCCAGCAGAGCTATGATTGAAAAGATGCTCCAGTTGTGGCCATCCTGTCTTTTATTCATACATAGTGTATCTAGGACTACATTATCTTATGTGTCCCCCTTGTTGTTTAGCCCCTGGTCAGCTTCGATCCAGCAGAGCCATGATTGAAAAGATGCTCCAGTTGTGACCATCCTGTCTCTTATTCAGGCATAGTGTATCTAGGACTACATTATCTTATGTGTCCTTCCTTGTTCTTGTTGCTTAGCCCCTGGTCAGTCCTGATCCTGTAGACCTATGATCAAAGATGTTCCAATTGTGACCATCCTGTCTTTTATTCAGACATAGTGTATCTAGGACTACATTATCTTATGTGTCCCCCTCGTTGTTTAGCCCCTGGTCACCTTTGATCCAGCAGAGCCACGATTGAAAAGATGCTCCAGTGTGGCCATCCCATATCTAGGGCCACATTATTTAATGTCTTTCCTTGTTGTTTAACCCCGAGTCAGTCCAGATCCAGCAGAACTATGATCACAGATGCTCTGGTTCCTGTTTTTCTTTCAGGCATAGTGTATCTAGGACTACATTTTCTAACGTACCCTACCTTCTTGTCATCATTGTTGTCATTTATCCCCGAGTCTATCCTGATCCTTCCGGGTAAAGTGTACCTAGGGCTACATTATCTAATGTGTCCCCCTTGTTGTTGTTTTAGTCCCTGGTCAGGTTCACTCCAGCAGAGCTATGATTTAAAAGATATTCCAGTTGTGGCCATCCTGTCTTATATTCATACATAGTGTATCTAGGACTACATTATCTAATGTGTCCTTCCTTCCTTGTTGTTTAGCCCCGTGTCAGTCCTGATCCGGCAGACCTTTCCAGTTGTGACCACCCTGTCATTTATTCATGCATAGTGTATCTAGAACTACATTATTTCATGTCTTTCCCTGCAATTGTTTTTGTTACTGCTGTTGTTGTTGTTGTTCTTTAAGCCCTAGGTCAATCCTGATACGGCAGACCCATGATAAAAAGTTGTTCATTCTGTGACCATCTTGTCTTTTATTCAGGCATAGTGTATCTAGGACTACATTATCTTGTGTGTCCTCCCTCGATGTTGTTGTTGTTTTGATCCTGTGAGAGTCTTAGACACGTTGGCAATTGGGTGCTCACTTCCATCCAGATAGCAACAGGACTGCTCCAATTCCAACGTTGGATGTATCACAACGTTGGATGTATCACAAGCCAGTCCTAGAGGCTTGTCTGGGATGAAATGCACAAGGGCTTGATCTGAGGACAATATGTTTTCCAGCTGTCCAAATGCTGCTTGTTCTTCATCTCCCCACTTCCAGGAAGCTGCCTTCTTGGTTAAGCAGTAAATTGGCTCAGCCGTAGTGACCAGATTTCAGATGAACTTACTGTAGAACGGAAAGAGATAAGACTTTGATTCAAGCTTGAGATGTCTATATATGAGGCGTCATCTTGACGACTGCCTCGTCTTTCGATTCCTTCAGTCGATAAGGTTTGGCCAAGATACTCCACGCTGGGTTGTGCGGACAGGCGCATTTCATGATGGCATTTGAGTTTTTTGTCATTCAGACGAGAGAGCAAACGCCTCAGGCTGCTCAAGTGGTCATTGGCATCTTGCTTGCAGATGAACACACCGCCTTGGAAGATGGCAACTCCAGGCAGATCACTGTATTGAAAGCGTTTTACGTAGGATGTGTGCAGTGCCTAGTGGTGCTATTTTCTGTATGTTATATTTGTTAAACTCTCTTACTCTCTTTTACTCTCTTTTACTTGTTTCAGTCATTTGACTGCGGCCATGCTGGAGCACCACCTTTTTTAGTCGAGCAAATCAACCCCAGGACTTATTCTTTGGAAGCCTAGTACTTATTCTATCGGTCCCTTTTTGCCGAACCGCTAAGTTACGGGGACGTAAACACACCAGCATCAGTTGTCGAGCGATGTTGGGGGGGGGGGGGGGAACAAACACAGACACAAACACACACACACATACACATATATATATACATATATACGACGGGCTTCTTTTCAGTTTCTGTCTACCAAATCCACTCACAAGGCTTTGGTCGGCCCGAGGCTATAGTAGAAGACACTTGCCCAAGGTGCCATGCAGTGGGACTGAACCCTGAACCATGTGGTTGGTAAGCAAGCTACTTACCACGCAGCCACTCCTGCGCCTACACTGTTTTTTTTTTTTTATCATACATAATGATAGGAACTGTTTCTATTTTTAGATTCCACATTCGAGTTACCTCTTATTATTATTATTATTACTACTACTACTATTGTTAATATTATTCAGTTGTCTTATTTTTATCACATGCTTTCACTGCACTACCAAGCGCAGTTCTGTGTGCCTTAGGTTTGTGCTGTGGTGCTCTTATTTTCACAGTATTGAAAGTGTTTTACGTAGGATGTGGGCAGTGCCTAGTAGTGCTATTTTCTCTATGTTATATATAGGAGTGGCTGTGTAGTAAGTAGCTTGCTTACCAACCACATGGTTCAGGGTTCAGTCCCACTGCGTGGCACCTTGGGCAAGTGTCTTCTACTATAGTCTTGGGCCGACCAAAGCCTTGTGAGTGGATTTGGTAGACGGAAACTGAGAGAAGCCCGTCGTATATATGTATATATACATGTATGTTTGTGTGTCTGTGTTTGTACCCCCAGCATCGCTTGACAACCGATGCTGCTGTGTTTATGTCCCCGTAACTTAGCAGTTCGGCAAAAGAGACCGATAGAATAAGTACTAGGCTTACAAAGAATAAGTCCTGGGGTCGATTTGCTCGACTAAAAAGGTGGTGCTCCAGCATGGCCACAGTCAAAAGACTGAAACAAGTAAAAGAGTAAAAGAGTAAAAGAGAATATATTTGTTAGATCTGGTGTTTGTGTTATGTATTGTCTGGGTTTTTTTATCATACCTAATTGTAGGAACTCTATCTATTTTTAGACTCCACATTCGAGTTACCTCTTATTATTATTTCTACTACTACTGCTTTAGTAAATATTTTTAGAAAACCCAACGTTTTTGGGGTCTAGTGATGAAAGTGCTAAAGTGAAAAATAATAATCTTACTTAATAATTATAATTTACATCAGTTATTTAGGCTTTTAATTAACTTTATTTGTGCAGAAAGAGAATTTATACAGGTCACTCCCTTTTTGTATATCTCTTCCTGGACGGAAATTCCAGATACAAGGATGCGGGGAAAGTGGTTTTGTAGATTAAAATAAAAGGCAAAAACAATGTTTGTGCATTTAGTGGAAAGTGGGTTATACATCATTAGATGTACACCTGACTTTCCTATATAAAATTAAGTATTAACGGAACGCTGAACTCCAAACTATCAACTCTAACAACATTTATTCATGGTGGAAAATATACATCTTTAATCTTGTTTGTTGAGACGTCTTCGGTGTGTGTGTAGAGACATGGCTGTTGGGACGTTGGTATATTGATGTGAGCTGTCTAGCGTGAGTTCGAAAGATGGAGAGACAGCTAGACACGTCCTTGCTCAATCGCTGGCCAGCAAGAAAGAGACAGAATAAAGCGGGAAACGCTTGGATGTTGAATTCCACGCATGCGCACGGCATTACTACATGCATGTCACTGCCACCGACAACAATAGCAACACCATTGTCACCACCATTGACACCACCACCACTACCAACAACAACAACAACACTGATAACATACTCTCTTTTTACTCATTTACTTGTTTCAATCATTTGACTGCGGCCATGCTGGAGCACCGCCTTTTTAAGTCGAGCAAATCGACCCCCAGGACTTATTCTTTGGAAGCCTTAGTACTTGTTCTATCGGTCTCTTTTGCTGAACCGCTACGTTACGGGGACGTAAACCCACCAGCATTGGATGTCAAGCGATGGTGGGGGGGGGGACAAACACAGACACACAAACACACACACACATACATACATATATATACATATATACGACGGGCTTCTTTCAGTTTCCGTCTACCAAATCCACTCACAAGGCTTTGGTCAGCCCGAGGCTATATATATATATATATATATATATATATATATATATATATATATATATATATATATATATATATATATATATACATATATATACGACGGGCTTCTTTCAGTTTCCGTCTACCAAATCCACTCACAAGGCTTTGGTCATCCCGAGGCTATATATATATATATATATATATATATACGTATATATACAACGGGCTTCTTTCAGTTTCCGTCTACCAAATCCACTCACAAGGCTTTGGTCGGCCCGAGGCTATAGTAGAAGACACTTGCCCAAGGTGCCACGCAGTGGGACTGAACCCGGAACCATGTGGTTGGTAAGCAAGCTACTTACCACACAGCCACTCCTACGCCTATGTAACAATTTTTTAAATTTTTCATTGGCTTTGGTCTGTAAGTGTTATTTCCTGTTTGCTTCTATCTAGTAATCAACAGAAATGATAATTATTCTCTTCAGACATTGCTTTTCTGACCTTGACACCAATGTTTTGAAACCGAGACCTATTTTCCATTACATTTCACACAGATTCAGCACTGAGTTGCTCAAGCAGAAATAGTGTTAAAGCAAATATTCTGTTCCATACCATGGATTTGCTTGACCTTAACCACTTGAGCATGTCCCTTAGCGGCTGACGATATGTGCGTCTCTGATGATGAGCTGGAGTAGTCGGGGAGCATCATAGCCATGTGCTGAGAGAGAATCTTTAGGGTTTGAATAAATGTAACAGAAGTTAAGTTTGAAGTTAGGGACCCTTCCTAATGCTAACGACTTTACGGAGTGGACTGGGAGCATTTAATGTGGCACCAGCACCAGAGAGGTCTACTTTGGAATGGCTTTTACAGCTGGATGCTCTTCCTAATGCTGGCACTTTTACAGAGTGGACTGGGTGCTTTTTATGTGGCACCAGCACTGGTGAGGTCTGCTTTGGCATAGCTTTTAAGGCTGAATACCCTTTCTATGATGAACCCTTTTTTGCAGAGCAATCTGGGTGCTGTTCACATGGTATCAGTACCTGTGAGGTCTGCTTTGGCATGCCTGTTACCGTTGGCAGGCAGGATCCTCATCGTCGTTTAATGTCCGCTTTCCATGCTGGCATGGGTTGGGCGGTTCGAATGAGGGCTGGCAAGCCAGGAGGCTGCACCACGCATCAATCTGATTTTGATGTATCTATATATATATATATATATATAGCTGAGTTTGTGAGTGTGTGTGTTGCATCTATAGAAATCCACACCTTACAAGATAACAAGCTGGGAGTCACACAAATGGATTCTTCATGGTTGAAAATGCCCGGAATCGGCCATTTATTATTTTTTTTATTGCTTCCTAAGATGTGAATTTTTGTATTAAAAATAATTTTAAACCAAAACTTATAACAATTTTAAAGTCAAAGCACGAGTTAAGTCCCCTTCTAGCGACGGTGGTCCTTCGCAAACGATGACCTATTATTTTGTAAACAATGTTACGAAACTGTTCATGTTTTCCAATTATATATATATATATATATGCTTACTATAGCCTCAGGCTGACCAAAATCTTGTGAGTGGATTTCGTACTCGGCAACTGAAAGAGAAGACTGTCATGTATATTTGTGTATGTGTGTGCCTGTGTCTTGTGTTTGTACCCCAACCATTGCTTGACAACTGATGTTGCTGTGTTTACATTACTCTGACTTAGAGGTTTCGTAAAAGACACTGACAGAACGGGTACTAGGCTTACAAAGAATAAATCCTGTGGTTGATTTCTTCGACCAACGGCGGTGCTCCACATGACTGAAACAAGTAAAGCAAGAAAAATCTATGCCATTTTAACCCCGAGCAAGGCCGGGTATCTCTGCTAGTATATATACCTTTACTCTATGTACAACCCTTGTGGCTAATTTTATGAAATATAGTATATGTATATATATATATATATATATATATTAATAAAGGCTGACTTATCAAGAATTTTTGGCAAAAATAAAAAGAAAGAATGAAATCTAATGTATTCCTGCCTGTGAAATTGTATCAGCAACTGTTATTTCTTTTGTCTCTTACGTCTATCTGACTCACTCCCGCATTTCAACTTGCAGCCTGAGTTCTTCTCACCGCAGTTAGAGTCTTTATATTGGTGTGCGTGTGCGCGCACGTTTAAAGTATATCACGTGAGTGTGTGTGTGTGTGTGTGTGTGTGTGTATCCATAATCAGTTTTGTATCATACAATAATGTGTGTGTACGTGTGTGTGTGTGTGTGTGTGTGTGTGTGTGTGTTTGATTTGGGAAGTGGTTGTCTCTGTGTCGGCTTACCAAGTCATTCACTCGTACATATATATATATATATATATATATATATATATATATATATATATATATATATATATATATACATACAGACAGATAGAATGAGTACTAGGCTTATAAAGAATAAGTCCCGGGGTTGATTTGCTCGACTAAAGGTGGTGCTCCAGCATGGCCACAGTCAAATGACTGAAACAAGTAAAGCAATAAAAATCTATGCCATCTTAATCCCGAGCAAGGCTGGGCATTTCTGCTAGTATAGATGTACAACCACCTCGCCAGACCTGCCCTTCTTGTATTCTTCTATTCATTTCTATTTCTATTTTCTTTCTCTCTTCCATAGATTGCCTAAAGAAAGATGAAAAACGAGCAAAGAGCGGCCATCGATGTTCATTCCGTGTCAACATGCGGATGTATCTCCACAACATTGGTAACTGGGAGGTTGACGTGACTGGGAGGCATGTACCCCCAAATATCAATTGGGTCCCGCCCAAAAAGAACCTTGTCAACAGGGTTAAGGTAAGTCACACTTATATTACATAATGAAGAAAACTCTAACTTTCAATATGGCCAGTGTGCTCAGACCTCTAGAAATCACAGCCATATCTCCCTCAAATCGAACTCTGTCGCCTTAAGTGAGGGTCACGTGCAGTAATCTATTACTTGTTTCAGTCATTAGACTACGACCATGCTGGAGCAGCACCTTCAAGGGTTTGAAGTTGAAATATGTACCAGCATTGTAATGCAAAATAAATGTCTATCTATTAAGTGTAAAAGTTAAATCCAAATGCAAAAGACAAAAATTTTACTCATATAGGCGCAGGAATGGCTGTATGGTAAGTAGCTTGCTTACCAACCACATGGTTCCGAGTTCATTCCCACTGCGTGGCACCTCGGGCAAGTGTCTTCTACTATAGCCTCGGGCCGACCAAAGCCTTGTGAGTGGATTTGGTAGATGGAAACTGAAAGAAGCCCATCGTGTATGTGTGTGTGTGTGTTTGTCCCCCCCCCCCCCCCCAGCATCGCTTGACAACCGATGCTGGTGTGTTTACGTCCCCGTATCTTAGCGGTTCAGCAAATGAGACCGATAGAATAAGTACTAGGCTTCCAAAGAATAAGTCCTGGGGTTGATTTGCTCGACTAAAGGCGGTGCTCCAGCATGGCCGCAGTCAAATGACTGAAACAAGTAAAAGAGTGAGGAGTGTAGTATTTTCTCGGTTGACATTTTAAACCTCATAGTCTGCTTGCAGGAATTTAACAGTTCACATCTCTGGTTTAATACATGCTTATTGTAGAATAGGATGAAAAATTTTTTCTGAGAGGCAAAGATTACATTTTATAGGTCTTCTATAAGTTCCATGTTTATATGGTTGTGCTTTTTCCAAAATTTCCCAGCTAATATTGAAAGGACAGGTGTCATTCTCCTTCAATTGCCAGATGTGCTTTGGAAGACTTATTGCTGTCCTATTCTTGGGGTATTGGAAAGAATTTCGGTGGGAATAAAACCTAGTCTGTGTATGTTTTCGTATTTTTGTGAGCCATTTATCTGCACCTTAGCTCTATAGACTATTTCTTTTTCAAGACATTTCCCTTCTAACGGACAGCAAGTCTTATCTTTACAATGGCAGTTCTTCAGGTTAAATTCGGCCCTGTGGTTGTTTGTAATGATTTTTGTATTGTGCAGATTAATAAAAGAGGCGAAGTTTTTACAAGAGGTATTCTATTCTAGGTATTCTATTCTATTCTATTCTAGGCATTCTATTCTATTCTAGGTATTCTATTCTATTCTAGGTATTCTATTCTATTCTAGGTATTCTATTCTATTCTATTCTAGGCATTCTATTCTATTCTAGGTATTCTATTCTATTCTAGGTATTCTATTCTATTCTAGGTATTCTATTCTATTCTAGGCATTCTATTCTATTCTAGGTATTCTATTCTATTCTATTCTATCACTAACTTTAAGATTGTTAGCAATTCTTCTTGCTTCCAAGTTCACGTCTTTATATAAATTCGTGCTATCTTTTTTGTGGGTGTCTGTAATGCCATTCGAAAGTAAAGAGTGGCTGTGTGGTAAGTAGCTTGCTTACCAACCACATGGTTCTGGGTTCAGTCCCACTGTGTGGCACCTTGGGCAAGTGTCTTCTACTATATAGCCTCGGGCCGACCAAAGCCTTGTGAGTGGATTTGGTGGACGGAATCTGAAAGAAGCCCGTCGTATATATGTATAAATATATATATATGTGTGTGTTTGAGTGTCTGTGTTTGTCCCCCCAACATCGCTTGACAACCGATGCTGGTGTGTTTACGTCCCCCATAACTTAGCGGTTCGGCAAAAGAGACCGATAGAATAAGTACTAGGCTTCCAAAGAATAAGTCCTGGGGTCGATTTGCTCGACTAAAGGCGGTGCTCCAGCATGGCCGCAGTGAAATGACTGAAACATCTAAAAGAGTAAAAGAGTAAAAGAGTAAACATCTTTGTCAACTGTGTATAGGTTCTTTTGTTTTGTCAGAGTTTACGAACATCTTATCTGAGTTCTTTGTGTTTCTGATTTTTTTCCTTCACATCTCTCTGGATTGAGTTGTTAAATTTGCAGAATTTTATTCTTCTAATAAGCTCGAGAAGGTCTTTTTCAAAAGCTTCTAATTCTGAAATAGGGGGTGGGTTTTTAGATTTAAAGGCATATTTGCTTCCATTAATATTTGTTGCTTCGTGTCAAAGATAACTTTCCATCTCATTCTTTGGATAAAATCTTCCATTTTTTCAATAAGACTTTTAAGGTATTGCTTCGGGTATATTTTTTTTAGTGGAAAATCCAATAGGTCAGGTTCCATTTCTTTCAGATATTTCTTCTTCTTCAAACTTACTAAAAAAAGGTAGCAGGTCATACCTGAGTAAGTGCATAAATACGAAAGAAGGTGGAAAAAATAGTACTCAAATACTGGTGGTAGAGTAATATGCTTTACTAAAAGGCTGCAAAGACATTACAAAAACTGTTATTCAGAGTTTCACGTTCCTGTTCGTTGGACAGTTTTGGTTTAGAATGGAACAAAATATGATTATATGCAGAAATATACAATTACTTTGAAAAATACACATTTGAAAATGTGTATATGACACTGCAAAGGCATTGTCATCAGACTGGACTGGCATGGGTGGAGCCTTGGTGGTGTGGAGCACAGACGTCTGCAAGGCCGAACCTTTCTGCCAACTTCAAGACACCTCCTTCTATTGCCCTTTGCCCTCCAACCCTACACCTAGCTACCAACAGATCGTGTCCTCCACTATCCATGACCTCATCTCCTCCTCCTGTATCCCTCCCACTACCTCCAACCTCATTGTCCACACTCCTCACCCCCCCCCCCCCCACCATTTACTTCCTTTCGAAAATCCACAAAGCCAACAACCCTGGCCACCCCCATCGTCTCCGCCTGTAACTGCCCCATGGAACTGATCTCAAAATGCCTCAACCGTGTCCTTGCTTCCCTCTCCTAGTGGCTTCCTTCTCCCCTCACACATCCACAACACTAACCATACTCTTTTATCTTTTCAACTTCTTCTCCTTCCCTCCTGCCCCCCCCCCTCTAAACCCCTCTTCACTCTTGATATCAAGAGTCTATATTCGGTGACCCCCACACCACGAAGGACTCCTTACCCTCAAACATTTCCTAGACCTTCGACCCCAGCCCCCCCCCCGCCAACCTGACACGTACACACTACTTTGTCTGGCCGAACTTGTTCTTTCCCCTCAACTGCTTCTCGTTCGATGAGGAGTTTTACCAACGGGTACTCCGGGAGTGGACACGGGAACGAGAACGGTCCCCCAACTATGCGAACCTGTTTGTTGGCTACGTTGAGGGTCAAATATTTTCAAGTTTCACTGGTCCCCACTCCTAAACTATAACGGTCGTTATATTGATGTCTGCATCAGTGAGACCTCACTCTCCCGTGAACAACTAGACCCCTTCCTCTCTTCTTTTTTTTTTCCAATCCTTCCATCCTGCCCTCGAATTCTCCTGCACCATTTCCAACACTTCCGTCGCCTTTCTCGACATTTCGGTCAACATACACAACTCCGCTCTCACTACCTCCATCCACTACAAACACACCGACTCACACTCACCCCCCCCCCCCCCCCCCCCAACTTCTCCTCCTCCCACCCTACTCACACCCAAGCTCTCCATCCCCTACTCCCAATTCCTCCGTCTGCGCAGGCTCTGCAGTGACAACCATGACTTTGAGACACAAATTCCACCAAGATGAACTTTGCCTTTCATTATTTCAGGGTCCATAAATTAAGTACCAGTTGTGTACTGGGGTCGATGTGATTGACTGTTCCACTCGCCACAAAATCCAGGCCTTGTACCTAGAGTAGAAAAGATTATTATTATTATTATTATCATTATTATTGTATCTAATTTAATGTAATTTTATGTAAGCCCTTGTGGCCAATAAACAAATTAATTATCATTATGATTAAGGTAGCAAGCTGAAGAATTGTTAGCACGCCATCCTAATGTTCTGAGTTCAAATTCCGCCAAGGTCAACTTTGCTTTTCATCCTTTCAGGGTCCATAAATTAAGTACCAGTGTACTGGGGTTGATGTGATTGACTGTTCCACTAGCCACAAAATCCAGGCCTTGTACCTAGAGTAGAAAAGATAATTATTATTATTATTATTATTGTTTTAATGTAATTTTATGTAAACCCTTGTGGCCAATAAACGAATTAATTGTAATAATAATAATTATTATTATTATAGCAAGCTGGCTGAATCGTTAGCATGCCATCTTAATGTTCTGAGTTCAAACTCTGCTGAGGTCGACTTTGCCTTTTATCCTTACAGAGTTGATGAAATAACTACCACTTACACACAGGGGTCGATGTAATTGACTAGACCCCCCCTCCCCTTCGTCAAAATTTTAGGCCTTGTGCTTTTAGTAGAAAGGATTATTATTTTTATCATCATCATCATCATCATCATCAATGCTTAGTGACAGTTCTTCTGTCTGCATGTTCTGAGTTCAAAGTCTGCCAAGGTCAACTTCGCCTTTCATCCCTTTCGAGGGTTGATAAAATAAATACCAGTTGAGCACTGGGGTTGATATAACTGACTCCTTTGGAAATACTGGCATTGTGCCAAAAACTTGAAATCATCATCATCATTATTATTATTATTATTATTATTATTATTATTTACGGCTAAGCGCATCATCATCATCATCATCATCGTTTAACGTCCGCTTTCCATGCTAGCATGGGTTGGACGATTTGACTGAGGACTGGTGAAACCGGATGACTACACCAGGCTCCAATCTGATTTGACAGAGTTTCTACAGCTGGATGCCCTTCCTAACGCCATATATATATATATATATATATATATATATATATATGTCTGTACGTATTGTCGTCGTTGTTTAACGTCCACTTTCCATGCTAGCATGGGTTGGACGATTTGACTGAGGACTGGTGCAACCGGATGGCTACACCAGGCTCCAATCTGATTTGGCAGATTTTCTACAGCTACGCCGGGCGAAATGCTTAGCGGTATTTTGTCTGCCGTTACATTTTGAGTTCAAATTCTACAGAGGTCGACTTTGCCTTTCATCCTTTCGGGGTCGATTAGACTCCATCTAAGAATATCTGAAGAAGGAATTGTATTCCGAAATATCATTGGACTATAGATAACTAAATTACAACAAATATAAATAGTCCATTTTTTATATTATAGTGCATTGTTGTACCATTCAAAACTTTTTATTCTTTAAATAAGTACCAGTTACGCACTGGGGTCGATGTAATCAACTTAATCTCTTTGTCTGTCCTTGTTTGTCCCCTCTATGTTTAGTCCCTTGTGGGCAATAAAGAAATAAGAAACATTAGCACGCCGGGAGACATGCTTAGCGGTATTTCGTCTGCCGTTAGGTTCTGAGTTCAAATTCCGCCGAGGTCGACTTTGTGGGTAATAAAGAAATAAATTATTATTATTATTATTATTATTATTATTATTCTCATCATCAAGTTAGCAAACTGATAGAACTGTTGGCACTTTTTTGTACAAAATGCTTAATTCTGCCGAGTTTGAGTTTCCTTTCCTTGTTTTAGGGTCACAATAAATACCAGTCATGTACTAGGGTCAACATAACTGGCTTTCCCCTTCCCCCCAAAAAACTTGTTGGCCCTGTTCCAAACTTTGAAACTATTATCGGTTTCAAATAAATGGCACAAGGCCAGCAATTTTGGGAGAAGGGCTAAGTTGATTACACCCCCACCCCCCCACCCCAGTATTTCACTGGTACTAAATTTGTCGACTCTGAAAGGATGAAAGGGGCAAAGTTGACCCCGGTGGAGGAATTTGATTTGAACTCTGAATGTAAATTTGGAAGAAATGATGCTGGTGTGTTTCTGTCCCCGTAACTTAGCAGTTACGAGCAACAGAGACCGATAGAATAAGTACCAGGCTTACAAAGAATAAGTCCTGGGGTCGATTTGCTCGACTAAAAGGCGGTGCTCCAGCATGGCCACAGTCAAAAGACTGAAACAAATGAAAGAATATATATGTATATATATATGTATATATGTATATATATGTATATATATGTATATGTATATATAATTGATGCCAAGCATTTTGTCTGATATAGGGACAACTCTGTCAGCTTACCATCTTATTTAGAACTATTATTATTATTATTATTATCATCATCATCATCATCATCATCATCATCATCATCATCATCATCATCATCATCATCATCATCATCATCATCATCATTATTATTATTATTATCATCATCATTATTATTATTATTATTGTTCAGTAGTTTTATTTTTATAACGTGCTTTCACTTCACTACCGAGCACAGCTCTGTGCGCCTTGGGTATGTGCTGTGGTTTGCTGTGATGCTCTTATGGTTACTGTATTGAAAGTGTTTTGCGTAGGATGTGTGCAGTACCCAGTAATTGCAATTTTCTGTATGTTATATATATTTGTAAGTCCTGGTGTTTTTGTTATGTATTTGTCTGAATATTTTTTATTATACCTAGTACCAGTGAAATACTGGGGTCGATATGATCAACTAATCCCCTCCTCCCAAATTTCTATCTGCTTGTATCGGGAAGTTATTATTATTATTATTATTATTATTATTATTCAGTAGTTTTATTTTTATAACGTGCTTTCACTTCACTACCGAGCGCAGCTCTGTGTGCCTTGGGTATGTGCTGTGGTTTGCTGTGGTGCTCTTATGGTTACTGTATTGAAAGTGTTTTGCGTAGGACGTGTGCAGTGCCCAGTAATTGCAATTTTCTGTATGTTATATATATTTGTAAGTCCTGGTGTTTTTGTTATGTATTTGTCTGAATATTTTTTATTATACCTAGTACCAGTGAAACACTGGGGTCGATATGATCAACTAATCCTCCCAAATTTCTATCTGTTTGTATCGGGAAGTTATTATTATTATTATTATTGTTGTTCAGTAGTCTTATTTTTATAACGTGCTTTCACTTAACTACCGAGCGCAGCTCTGTGTGCCTTGGGTATGTGCTGTGGTTTGCTGTGGCGCTCTTATGGTTACTGTATTGAAAGTGTTTTGCGTAGAATGTGTGCAGTGCCCAGTAGTGCTATTTTCTGTATGTTATATATATTTGTAAGTCCTGGTGTTTTTGTTATGTATTTGTCTGAATATTTTTTCATTATACCTAAGGCACCTGCTATGATAGGAATTGTTTCTGTTTTTAGATTCCACATTCGAGTTACCTCTATTTCCAGGTCTTTGTATTTTGAAAGTTTTTCCATTTCTTTTAGGGAAACGTCATCTACTGGTATTGATACATCAATTAGAAAGCATTTTTTTTTTCTTCATGATCTTTGACAACTATATCTGGTCTAATTGCCTTATTATCATTATTATTATTATTATTCAGTAGTTTTATTTTTATAGCGTGCTTTCACTTCACTACCGAGCGCAGCTCTGTGTGCCTTGGGTATGTGCTGTGGTTTGCTGTGATGCTCTTATAGTTACTGTATTGAAAGTGTTTTGCGTAGGATGTGTGCAGTGCCTAGTAGTGCTATTTTCTGTATGTTATATATTGATACGACCGACGAAAAAAACAAAAAAAAAAAGTTATGTTCCTCTTCCACGAGCTGGGTTCGAAACCGTGTTCTAGTTGTTCAGGTCAGTGGTATTTTCTTTGTCCTATCACGGTTGTTTATGGTCGTAGGGACTTGATCTCTGACCCTCTCCAGTCACGGAGAGTTTAAAGGAGATAAAAACTCTGAGAAAGTAACCCAACTTTGGAGGAAAGGGACATGGCACTGATCACCTGATTACCTGATATATATACATCATCATCATCATCATCATCATCGTTTGACGTCCGCTTTCCATGCTAGCATGGGTTGGACGGTTTGACTGAGGACTGGTGAAACCAGATGGCTACACCAGGCTCCAATCTGATTTGGCAGGGTTTCTACAGCTGGATGCCCTTCCTAACACCAACCACTCCAAGAGTGTAGTGGGTGCTTTTACGTGTCACCCGCACGAAAGCCAGTCAGGTGGTACTGGCAACGGCCACGTTCAAAATGGTGTATTTTATGTGCCACCCACACAAGAGCCAGTCCAGGGGCACTGGCAACGATCTCGCTCGAAAATCCTACGAAGGCCAGTCAGGCGGTACTGACAACGGCCATGTTCAAAATGGTGTCTTTTATGTGCCACCTGCACAAGAGCCAGTCCAGGGGCACTGGCAACGATCTCGCTCGAAAATCCTTACACATGTCACTGACACAAGTGCCAGAAAGGCGACGCTGGGCACAAGTGTTATACCGATTTCGCTTTCGCTTGCTCCAATAAGTCTTTGCAAGCTGAGTTACATGTCCAATGAAGGAGACGACGTTGGCACGGGTGCCAGTCGTCGAATTTAGTTCGACCTCACTTGCCTCAACAAGTCTTCACAAGCGGATAGATATATAGCTTGTTTTTAAAATAAAAAAGTTGATTATACTTAAGACTAATTATTTTGCCTTACTTTTTTCATGATATTTTACCTCACAATTTTTTTGATACAAATTTTTGTTTGCATGCGATCAAAACTATGAAATTCCTCATACTTTCTTCTATCATTGAATCTAAGATATATATATTTTGCTTATAAGATAAAAAAGTAAAAAAGTTATTTAGATATGTTTCTAAAAGAAAAGAAAGAGAAAAACAAAAGAACTCTTGTGTCATTAGATGTTTCTAAAATAAAAAAGGAAGACAAAAAAAAAAAAGAATTTGAGTTGTTAACTGTGTTGTTAAAAGAAAGAAGAAGCAAAATAACTTTTGTTGTTAAGTGACTCTTAATTAACGAACTTTGTGATGTTGTTAAAATGATTGAAAGAAAAAAAAGAAAAAGAAACTTTGTAATGTTAAATGTTTGAAAAGAACTTTGTTGTTTAAACGTGTTTTTGTTTGAAGGAACAGAAGGTAAGAAAAAAAAAAAAAAAAGAACTTTCCAAAGAACTATTGTTATTGAATGTTGCTTTTGTTTTCAGACTCCGCATTCGAGTTACCTCTTATTATTATTACTACTACTACTATTGTTAATATTATTCAGTAGTCTTATTTTTATCACATGCTTTCACTGCACTACCAAGCGTAGTTCTGTGTGCCTTAGGTTTGTGCTGTGGTGCTCTTATTTTCGCAGTATTGAAAGTGTTTTATGCAGGATGTCCTTCTCCCTCCCTCCCTCTCTCTTTATATATTTCTTTCTTTCTTTCTCTTTATACTCTTTACTCTTTTACTTGTTTCAGTCATTTGACTGCGGCCATGCTGGTGCACCGCCTTTTAGTCGAGCAAATCGACCTCAGGACTTATTTTTTGGAAGCCTAGTACTTATTCTATCGGTCTCTGTTGCCGAACCGCTAAGTTACGGGGACGTAAACACACCAGCATCGGTTGTCAAGCGATGTTGGGGGGACAAACACAGACACACAAACACATACATATATATATATATACATATATATGACGGGCTTCTTTCAGTTTCTGTCTACCAAATCCACTCACAAGGCTTTGGTCGGCCCGAGGCTATAGTAGAAGACACTTGCCCAAGGTACCACGCAGTGGGACTGAACCCAGAACCATGTGGTTGGTAAGCAAGCTACTTACCACACAGCCACTCCTGCGCCTATATATTTCTCTTTCTCTATCCCTCTTTATCTATTTCTCCCATCTATCTCTTTCTCTCTATAATATATATCTCTTTCTTTCTATAATATATATCTCTTTCTTTCTTTCTCTCTTTATATATTTCTGTATATCTTTCTCTCTCTCTCTCTCTATATATATATATATCTATCTTTCTCCCTCTCTATCTCTCTCTTTCTATATATATATATATAGCTTTCTATCTTTATCTCTTTCTTTCTCGCTCTCTCTCTTTATCTCTATATTTCTTTCTCTTTATTTATATATCTCTGTATATATATATATATATATATATATATATATATATATATATATATATATATATATATATATATATATACATACATATATATATATATATATATATATATATATATATATATATATATATATATATATATATATATATGTATATATATATCTTTCTTTCCCTCTCTCCCTATATATACATATCTCTATCTTTCTCTCTGTGTGTGTGTATATATATATATATATATCTATATATATCTATATATATTATTTTATTTAAAAGAATTCCAACTCTGTCTGTTTTTTATGTTTTATTTATATTCTTGTAAAATTAATGTGGGATATAGAATATGGAATATACAATATATAATATAAAAATGGATGGTACAATGAAATGAAGTATTGAATGTCTTATTGAATATATGGAATATGTCTTATTGAATATATGAAATACTGAGTGTTCAATATAAAGGATTAAATATATAAAGGCGAATACGTATTTTCTATACCTTGTGGTATTTCATCATGGCCGGTATGACAGACTGTAATATATTCCTCTTTACACGATCATACAAAACCCCTTTTTTGTATTTATTTTTACTCACACACACACACACACACATATATATATATATATATATATATATATATATATATATAAGGCTATCATTTCCTTCTGTCTCTATAGATATATATCTTTCTTTCTTTCTCTCTCTCTCTCTCTCTCTCTCTCTCTCTCTCTCTCTCTTTCTCTCTATATCTACATATATCTCTATGATTCTTTTTCTCTCCCTATCTCTTTCTCTTTCTCTCTATATATATATCCTTCTCTGTATATACAGGGTCCGCCAAAAATAGGAGTGGCTGTGTGGTAAGTAGCTTGCTTACCAACCACATGGTTCTGAGTTCAGTCCCACTGCATGGCACCTTGAGCAAGTGTCTTCTACTATAGCCTCAGGCCGACCAAAACCTTGTGAGTGGATTTGGTAGACAGAAACTGAAAGAAGCCCGTCGTATATATGTATAAATATATATATTTGTGTGTGTTTGAGTGTCTGTGTTTGTCCCCCCAACATCGCTTGACAACCGATGCTGGTGTGTTTACGTCCCCCATAACTTAGCGGTTCGGCAAAAGAGACCGATAGAATAAGTACTAGGCTTCCAAAGAATAAGTCTTGGGGTCGATTTGCTCGACTAAAGGCGGTGCTCCAGCATGGCCGCAGTGAAATGACTGAAACATCTAAAAGAGTAAAAGAGTAAAAGAGTAAACATCTTTGTCAACTGTGTATAGGTTCTTTTGTTTTGTCAGAGTTTACGAACATCTTATCTGAGTTCTTTGTGTTTCTGATTTTTTTCCTTCACATCTCTCTGGATTGAGTTGTTAAATTTGCAGAATTTTATTCTTCTAATAAGCTCGAAAAGGTCTTTTTCAAAAGCTTCTAATTCTGAAATAGGGGGTGGGTTTTTAGATTTAAAGGCATATTTGCTTCCATTAATATTTGTTGCTTCGTGTCAAAGATAACTTTCCATCTCATTCTTTGGATAAAATCTTCCATTTTTTCAATAAGACTTTTAAGGTATTGCTTCGGGTATATTTTTTTTAGTGGAAAATCCAATAGGTCAGGTTCCATTTCTTTCAGATATTTCTTCTTCTTCAAACTTACTAAAAAAAGGTAGCAGGTCATACCTGAGTAAGTGCATAAATACGAAAGAAGGTGGAAAAAATAGTACTCAAATACTGGTGGTAGAGTAATATGCTTTACTAAAAGGCTGCAAAGACATTACAAAAACTGTTATTCAGAGTTTCACGTTCCTGTTCGTTGGGCAGTTTTGGTTTAGAATGGAACAAAATATGATTATATGCAGAAATATACAATTACTTTGAAAAATACACATTTGAAAATGTGTATATGACACTGCAAAGGCATTGTCATCAGACTGGACTGGCATGGGTGGAGCCTTGGTGGTGTGGAGCGCAGACGTCTGCAAGGCCGAACCTTTCTGCCAACTTCAAGACACCTCCTTCTATTGCCCTTTGCCCTCCAACCCTACACCTAGCTACCAACAGATCGTGTCCTCCACTATCCATGACCTCATCTCCTCCTCCTGTATCCCTCCCACTACCTCCAACCTCATTGTCCACACTCCTCACCCCCCCCCCCCCACCATTTACTTCCTTTCGAAAATCCACAAAGCCAACAACCCTGGCCACCCCCATCGTCTCCGCCTGTAACTGCCCCATGGAACTGATCTCAAGATGCCTCAACCGTGTCCTTGCTTCCCTCTCCTAGTGGCTTCCTTCTCCCCTCACACATCCACAACACTAACCATACTCTTTATCTTTTCAACTTCTTCTCCTTCCCTCCTGCCCCCCCCCTCTAAACCCCTCTTCACTCTTGATATCAAGAGTCTATATTCGGTGACCCCCACACCACGAAGGACTCCTTACCCTCAAACATTTCCTAGACCTTCGACCCCCGTCCCCCCCCCCCCCCGCCAACCTGACACGTACACACTACTTTGTCTGGCCGAACTTGTTCTTTCCCCTCAACTGCTTCTCGTTCGATGAGGAGTTTTACCAACGGGTACTCCGGGAGTGGACACGGGAACGAGAACGGGCCCCCAACTATGCGAACCTGTTTGTTGGCTACGTTGAGGGTCAAATATTTTCAAGTTTCACTGGTCCCCACTCCTAAACTATAACGGTCGTTATATTGATGTCTGCATCAGTGAGACCTCACTCTCCCGTGAACAACTAGACCCCTTCCTCTCTTCTTTTGTTTTTCCAATCCTTCCATCCTGCCCTCGAATTCTCCTGCACCATTTCCAACACTTCCGTCGCCTTTCTCGACATTTCGGTCAACATACACAACTCCGCTCTCACTACCTCCATCCACTACAAACACACCGAGTCACACTCACCCCCCCCCCCCCCAACTTCTCCTCCTCCCACCCTACTCACACCCAAGCTCTCCATCCCCTACTCCCAATTCCTCCGTCTGCGCAGGCTCTGCAGTGACAACCATGACTTTGAGACTCAAATTCCACCAAGATGAACTTTGCCTTTCATTATTTCAGGGTCCATAAATTAAGTACCAGTTGTGTACTGGGGTCGATGTGATTGACTGTTCCACTCGCCACAAAATCCAGGCCTTGTACCTAGAGTAGAAAAGATTATTATTATTATTATTATCATTATTATTGTATCTAATTTAATGTAATTTTATGTAAGCCCTTGTGGCCAATAAACAAATTAATTATCATTATGATTAAGGTAGCAAGCTGAAGAATTGTTAGCACGCCATCCCAATGTTCTGAGTTCAAATTCCGCCGAGGTCAACTTTGCTTTTCATCCTTTCAGGGTCCATAAATTAAGTACCAGTGTACTGGGGTTGATGTGATTGACTGTTCCACTAGCCACAAAATCCAGGCCTTGTACCTAGAGTAGAAAAGATAATTATTATTATTATTATTATTGTTTTAATGTAATTTTATGTAAACCCTTGTGGCCAATAAACGAATTAATTGTAATAATAATAATTATTATTATTATAGCAAGCTGGCTGAATCGTTAGCATGCCATCTTAATGTTCTGAGTTCAAACTCTGCTGAGGTCGACTTTGCCTTTTATCCTTACAGAGTTGATGAAATAACTACCACTTACACACAGGGGTCAATGTAATTGACTAGACCCCCCCTCCCCTTCGTCAAAATTTTAGGCCTTGTGCTTTTAGTAGAAAGGATTATTATTTTTATCATCATCATCATCATCATCATCAATGCTTAGTGACAGTTCTTCTGTCTGCATCTTCTGAGTTCATAGTCTGCCAAGGTCAACTTCGCCTTTCATCCCTTTCGAGGGTTGATAAAATAAATACCAGTTGAGCACTGGGGTTGATATAACTGTCTCCTTTGGAAATACTGGCATTGTGCCAAAGACTTGAAATCATCATCATCATTATTATTATTATTATTATTATTATTATTATTTACGGCTAAGCGCATCATCATCATCATCATCATCGTTTAACGTCCGCTTTCCATGCTAGCATGGGTTGGACGATTTGACTGAGGACTGGTGAAACCAGATAGCTACACCAGGCTCCAATCTGATTTGGCAGACTTTCTACAGCTGGATGCCCTTCCTAACGCCATATATATATATATATATATATATATATATATATATATATATATATATATATATATATATATATATATGTCTGTACGTATTGTCGTCGTTGTTTAACGTCCACTTTCCATGCTAGCATGGGTTGGACGATTTGACTGAGGACTGGTGCAACCGGATGGCTACACCAGGCTCCAATCTGATTTGGCAGATTTTCTACAGCTACGCCGGGCGAAATGCTTAGCGGTATTTTGTCTGCCGTTACATTCTGAGTTCAAATTCTACAGAGGTCGACTTTGCCTTTCATCCTTTCGGGGTCGATTAGACTCCATCTAAGAATATCTGAAGAAGGAATTGTATTCCGAAATATCATTGGACTATAGATAACTAAATTACAACAAATATAAATAGTCCATTTTTTATATTATAGTGCATTGTTGTACCATTCAAAACTTTTTATTCTTTAAATAAGTACCAGTTACGCACTGGGGTCGATGTAATCAACTTAATCTCTTCGTCTGTCCTTGTTTGTCCCCTCTATGTTTAGTCCCTTGTGGGCAATAAAGAAATAAGAAACATTAGCATGCCGGGAGACATGCTTAGCGGTATTTCGTCTGCCGTTAGGTTCTGAGTTCAAATTCCGCCGAGGTCGACTTTGTGGGTAATATAGAAATAAATTATTATTATTATTATTATTATTATTATTATTATTATTCTCATCATCAAGTTAGCAAACTGATAGAACTGTTGGCACTTTTTTGTACAAAATGCTTAATTCTGCCGAGTTTGAGTTTCCTTTCCTTGTTTTAGGGTCACAATAAATACCAGTCATGTACTAGGGTCAACATAACTGGCTTTCCCCTTCCCCCCAAAAAACTTGTTGGCCCTGTTCCAAACTTTGAAACTATTATCGGTTTCAAATAAATGGCACAAGGCCAGCAATTTTGGGAGAAGGGCTAAGTTGATTACATTATTATTATTATTATTATTATTATTATTATTATTATTATTATTATTATTATTATTATTCAGTAGTTTTATTTTTATAACGGGCTTTCACTTCACTACTGAGCGCAGCTCTGTGTGCCTTGGGTATGTGCTGTGGTTTGCTGTGGTGCTCTTATGTTTACTGTATTGAAAGTGTTTTGCGTAGGATGTGTGCAGTACCCAGTAATTGCAATTTTCTGTATGTTATATATATTTGTAAGTCCTGGTGTTTTTGTTATGTATTTGTCTGAATATTTTTTATTATACCTAGTACCAGTGAAATACTGGGGTCGATATGATCAACTAATCCCCTCCTCCCAAATTTCTATCTGTTTGTATCGGGAAGTTATTATTATTATTCATCATCATCATCATCATCATCGTTTAACGTCCGCTTTCCATGCTAGCATGGGTTGGACGATTTGACTGAGGACTGGTGAAACCGGATGGCAACACCAGGCTCCAGTCTGATTATTATTATTATTATTATTCAGTAGTTTTATTTTTATAACGTGCTTTCACTTCACTACCGAGCGCAGCTCTGTGTGCCTTGGGTATGTGCTGTGGTTTGCTGTGGTTCTCTTATGGTTACTGTATTGAAAGTGTTTTGCGTAGGATGTGTGCAGTGCCCAGTAATTGCAATTTTCTGTATGTTATATATATTTGTAAGTCCTGGTGTTTTTGTTATGTATTTGTCTGAATATTTTTTATTATACCTAGTACCAGTGAAACACTGGGGTCGATATGATCAACTAATCCTCCCAAATTTCTATCTGTTTGTATCGGGAAGTTATTATTATTATTATTATTATTATTATTATTCAGTAGTTTTATTTTTATAACGTGCTTTCACTTAACTACCGAGCGCAGCTCTGTGTGCCTTGGGTATGTGCTGTGGTTTGCTGTGGCGCTCTTATGGTTACTGTATTGAAAGTGTTTTGCGTAGAATGTGTGCAGTGCCCAGTAGTGCTATTTTCTGTATGTTATATATATTTGTAAGTCCTGGTGTTTTTGTTATGTATTTGTCTGAATATTTTTTCATTATACCTAAGGCACCTGCTATGATAGGAATTGTTTCTGTTTTTAGATTCCACATTCGAGTTACCTCTATTTCCAGGTCTTTGTATTTTGAAAGTTTTTCCATTTCTTTTAGGGAAACGTCATCTGCTGGTATTGATACATCAATTAGAAAGCATTTTTTTTTTCTTCATGATCTTTGACAACTATATCTGGTCTATTTGCCTTATTATCATTATTATTATTATTATTCAGTAGTTTTATTTTTATAGCGTGCTTTCACTTCACTACCGAGCGCAGCTCTGTGTGCCTTGGGTATGTGCTGTGGTTTGCTGGGATGCTCTTATGGTTACTGTATTGAAAGTGTTTTGCGTAGGATGTGTGCAGTGCCCAGAAGTGCAATTTTCTGTATGTTATATATATTTGTAAGTCCTGGTGTTTTTGATATTATTATTATTATTATTATTATTATTATTCAGTAGTTTTATTTTTATAACGTGCTTTCACTTCACTACCAAGCGCAGCTCTGTGTGCCTTGGGTATGTGCTGTGGTTTGCTGTGGTGCTCTTATGTTTACTGTATTGAAAGTGTTTTGCGTAGGATGTGTGCAGTGCCCAGAAGTGCAATTTTCTGTATGTTATATATATTTGTAAGTCCTGGTGTTTTTGTTATGTATTTATCTGAATATTTTTTTATTATACCTAAGGCGCTTACTATGATGGGAATTGTTTCTGTTTTTAGATTCCACATTCGAGTTACCTCTATTTCCAGGTCTTTGTATTTTGAAAGTTTTTCCATTTCTTTTAGGGAAACGTTGTCATCTGCTGGTATTGATACATCAATTAGAAAGCATTTTTTTTTTCTTCATGATCTTTGACAACTATATCTGGTCTATTTGCCTTATTATTATTATTATTATTGTTCAGTAGTTTTATTTTTATCATGTGCTTTCACTTCACTACCGAGCGCAGCTCTGTGTGCCTTGGGTATGTGCTGTGGTTTGCTGTGATGCTCTTATAGTTACTGTATTGAAAGTGTTTTGCGTAGGATGTGTGCAGTGCCTAGTAGTGCTATTTTCTGTATGTTATATATTGATACGACCGACGAAAAAAACAAAAAAAAAAAGTTATGTTCCTCTTCCACGAGCTGGGTTCGAAACCGTGTTCTAGTTGTTCAGGTCAGTGGTATTTTCTTTGTCCTGTCACGGTTGTTTATGGTCGTAGGGACTTGATCTCTGACCCTCTCCAGTCACGGAGAGTTTAAAGGAGATAAAAACTCTGAGAAAGTAACCCAACTTTGGAGGAAAGGGACATGGCACTGATCACCTGATTACCTGATATATATACATCATCATCATCATCATCATCATCGTTTGACGTCCGCTT
>NC_142957.1:8944436-8961936 GCF_046866305.1 Octopus bimaculoides | reverse complement strand
CCAGAAGGGGAGTAGAGGTTAGAGAGGAGGTGAAAGAAAGCAGTAGGTAGAAAAGAAGAAACACAGGAGGGAATAGGGAAAGAGAGAGGGAGATATGAAGGAAAAAGAGAGGGTGATATGAGGAAGAGAGGAGGTGTGGGTGTTAGAGAGACAGAGGGTGGAGAGAGAAAGAGAGACAAGAAAGGATGAAGGATGTGAGAGAAAGGGAGAAATGGACTGAGAAGAGGGGGGAAATGAGAAGTATATGAGGGAGAGGGTGAGGTGACAGAAGGAGAGGAAGATATGAAAGCGAGGGAGAGAGAGATAGATGAGAGAAAGAGTAAGATATGGAAGACAGAGAGGGACAGAGGAAGCGGTACTTATGAAAAAGAGAGCGGGAGCAGGCAACGAAGATGCGTAGGAAAACGAAAAACGAAAATTCGTAATACTAAATGGGATTTGTAATTCAAATAATTGTAAAGAGATAAAGTGAAAAAAGAAACGATAGTGAAAAGAAAGGGGTTTCGTAATGGTTTTTATTTTTTTTTTACAAAGCGAATCAAAAATAAATAAATAAATAAAAAAGATTGTTTCTATTTTTCTAAGAGAATCAAAGATAAGTGGTCGTTGTTACTAAAATCTTCAGAAACTGGGATACATCCATGGTACCGTGAAACATTCACGGAATTTTGTTGATCCCGTTAGTGGGAATATGTACCAATAATGTAGAGGCATTCTGGTCACGGATAAAACGTAGACTGAAATACAAAAGTGGATCATTATTACGATATGAAGTGGGAGAATTCGTGGGAGAACTTTCAGACATTTATCAAGCACATAGCCGAAAATATATCCACAGTGATTTCAGAAAGGCAAAGGTTACAGTTTAAAAAAAAAATTTTTTTTTTATATTGTATTTTTCGTTTTCGAATATATGTTCTCTGGTAAAAAGGGCATTCTTTCGATACAAGTACTAGAAATGCCAAGCAAGCACATGCATTTGTTTACATCAATTCGGCATTTTCCGTAAGGGAAGAAACATAGAAAAAGAAAAAAAAGCAAACATAAACACACACTCTCTCTCTCTCTCTCTATCTATCTATCTCTTAGTCCACCACAACTTCCGGTCGTTGCGCGCACGCATACTGATTACATGATCGTATAGTGTGTTTATGTGTTTAAAGTTTCAGTTCGGATGGCACCTTACTCACTCGCACCTTGGCCACATGTTTGCCGCAGTACGAAGGCAAGAGCACCCGTTATTCCTCTGTCCTTATTGCCCCTGTGGAGTGCTTTATTGGAAATTTAATGAAACAAATCTAATCTAGCAAAAACGAAATATATTTTAATTAAAATGTATACATAGGCTCTTGCTAAGCTTTCTTACCAGAATAGCCTGGTACTTATTTTGTGTCTTTCATGAGGATATAAACACCAACACCAGTTGTCAAGTGGTTGCGGTGGGGGGAACAAACACAGACACACAAACACACACACACACATATATATATATATATATATATATATATACATATATATAGTATACTCTGTAAAGTGATTGACATCAGGAAGGGCATCCAGCCATAGAAATCTACCAAAACAGACAACTGGAATCTGGTGCAGCTCTCCAGCCTTGTCAGCTCCTGTCAAATCATCCAACCCCTGCCAGCATGGAAATAAGACGTAAGACGATGATGATATATAACATCCATGTTTTATCATAAGATCCTTTATTGTTAATTCATTCTAATCCTTATTTTACTATTTTCCATCATTCTCTCTCTTCTTCAGGTGTTCCTGTTTCTAGGTTGTCTTGGAGTCACGTTTATGGTTGCATTTTTGGCTTCGATGGCATTTGAAGCTCCGATGTTAGGTTTAGAAAAAGTATTATTGCAGAAATTAAAGATTAGAAAATAACAAAATTAATCTTGCTTGTTAATATTTTATTTCCTTATTGTTATTATTATTATTGAGAGAACAGTGCATGTCATCAGTGACACTGGGGTACATCTAGCAGATCACCTGCGATGAACCAACATCCTATCCAGGTGAAATGAAACCAGGAAACCAGCCATGGCTTCAGAAGGAACAAACAGCAACAACAACAGTCTTACCAATAAAGAAAATATTTAAATATCTAAATTTTAACATTGAAATTGTTGGTAAAAGTCACTTTGTCTGTTAAATGGTGGTTTAGGTTTCAATTTCTACCCAGTTTAAAATTTTTTTTTTTTTTTATTAACTTAAGTTGTATTGTGTGTGTGTGTGTGTGTGTTACCAAATTTCATAGGTTTCCCTTAATTACAAAAAATTGAAATAAGTTTAAATATCCTAATTTTCAAATTAATATCGTTTCTGCTTCGATGGCCTCATAAGTACAGGTGTTTAGAAGTAGTAACATGGCACAGAGGTGGAGGTTTCAAATCTATGCCAGGTATTATAGGGTGTCTTATTTAACATTTTCATTTTTCTCCCTAGAGATAAAAAAAAAAAAGTGAAAGATTTTCATTAGACACCTTAGTGCAGGCTCTGGGTGATATTGAACCCTGCCCACAATGTTATTGGTGTTTACATATGCCTTTACCCACAAGACCACCAAGACACCAACAGAAATGTAATTAAAAAATGACATATTTAAACCTATCTTGGCTGAAGATCAATATAAAGGGTTGCCAATTTACATTAATAAAAAAAAAAAATAATAATTTCAAACTGGGTAGGAATTGAAACCTAGACCACCATGTAACAGACAAAGTGACTTTTACCAACAATTTTAATCTAAATTTTCCTTGACACTAAAAAACTTGTTTTTAAAAATCATTTTTAAAAATTTTGACTTCAAAAAACTATTGGTGATTTCAGGCTTATTTCTTAGCACAATTTATGAACTTTGTAACATTTTCGTTTTTTAGTGTCAAAGGAAACCACTCTCATTACTCAATGTTAAAACTGTTGGTAAAAAACTTGTTTTTAAAAATACTTCTTAAAACCATTGTTTAAAAGACATTTTCTATTACTTCCGGTCTTGTATGCGTTTATGTATAGACGTGTGAAAATGTTATGGGTGTACGTATGTCTATACATGCATACATATGTGATTCTTCTAATCTTTTACTTGTTTCACTCATTTGACTGTGGCCATGCCGGACCATCGCCTTGAATGGATTTTAATCATACAGTTAACACTAGTTGTTTTTTTTTTAAGACTAGTATCATTCTTTCTCTTTCTCTCTCTTTCCCACTCTCTCTCTCTCTCTCTCTCTGTCTCTCTGTATATAAAGATATATAATATATAAATGTATAATATATAAATACACACACGCACATATATATATATATGGGAGAATATACAAAAAATAACAACAGACGAGGACAGGTGGTGTAAATAACAAAAGTATATATTAGTATGACGCTTGGGAATACGGAAAGTCTTTGAAAAAACATACTTTCTACCGAAATTAAGTTTCTTTGGGATGTTAAATTTCTTCCCGACTTTTGCCAGAATATTTTTAACAGGGGTTGTTTATTTAGATCTAGTTTAAATTTATAGTTTAATAAAAACTCAAAATGTGACAGTCCCCAAAAATATATATATATACATGTGTGTGTTTGCGTGTGTGTCTGTGTATTTATATATTATACATTTATTTATATATATATATATATATATATATCTTTATATACAGAGAGACCCAGAGACACAAAGTTCATAAACTGTGCTAGAAATAAGCCTGAAATCACCAATAGTCTTTTGAAGTCAAAATTTTTGGATTTTGGCTAATAAGACTAGTATCATTCTTTCTCTTTCTCTCTCTCTTTCCCTCTCTCTCTCTCTCTCTCTGTCTCTCTGTATATAAAGTTATATATATATATACACACATGTATATATATATATTTTGGGAATGTCACATTTTGAGTTTTTATTAAACTATAAATTTAAACTAGATCTAAATAAACAACCCCTGTTAAAAATATTCTGGCAAGAATCGGCAAGAAATTTAACATCCCAAAGAAACTTAATTTCGGTAGAAAGTCTATTTTTCAAACTTATTTTAAAAATTAAATGTCGAAATCCGATGTGGAAAAGTCGGTCCAATTGGTTCAAGGCCGCCCCTGTCTATATATATACATATATATATATATTTTTTGGGACTGTCACATGAAGTTGACTGTATACAACTACTTTATATATATAAATATACAAATTAATTATCACTTATCAATATAGGGCGTCGTTTAAAAAAGATTTTCGCTGCTCTTTCTAGCAAATTAAAACAATAACATACGCATTGAACAAAGCAGTCGCTGAGGTATAAAGGGAAATAACCCTACATTTGAGAGTTATTTCCCTTTATACCTCAGCGACCGCTTTGTTCAACGTGTATGTTATTGTTTTAATTTGCTAGAAAGAGCAGCGAAAATATTTTTTAAACGACGCCCTATATTGATAAGTGATAATTAATTTGTATATTTATATATATAAAGTAGTTGTATACAGTCAACTTCATGTGACAGTCCCAAAAAATATATATATATATGTATATATATAGACAGGGCAGGCCTTGAACCAATTGGACCGATTTTTCCACATCGGATTTCGACATTTAATTTTAATAAAAAGTAAAAAAAACATACTTTCTACCGAAATTAAGTTTCTTTGGGATGTTAAATTTCTTGCCGATTCTTGCCAGAATATTTTTAACAGGGGTTGTTTATTTAGATCTAGTTTAAATTTATAGTTTAATAAAAACTCAAAATGTGACATTCCCAAAATATATATATATACATGTGTGTATATATATATATATAACTTTATATACAGAGAGACAGAGAGAGAGAGAGAGAGAGGGAAAGAGAGAGAGAAAGAGAAAGAATGATACTAGTCTTATTAGCCAAAATCCAAAAATTTTGACTTCAAAAGACTATTGGTGATTTCAGGCTTATTTCTAGCACAGTTTATGAACTTTGTGTCTCTGGGTCTCTCTGTATATAAAGATATATATATATATATATATATATATAAATAAATGTATAATATATAAATACACAGACACACACGCAAACACACACAATTCCCAACAGGTACACGGTGACATTTATACTAGAATCAGTGAGACTTATCCTGGAAAATAATACGTTCTTCTTCAATGGTAAGAACTATATCCAAATTAAAGGCACGGCTATGGGGACGAGGTTTGCCCCCGTTTATGCGAATTCGGTGATGGGTTACTTGGAACAAAAACTCTACCAGGAAATAGAGGAGAGATATAACACCGAATTTAGGAAGCTTATAGAAAAAGCATGGAAGAGATACCTGGACGATTGCTTCATAATCTGGACCAAACCTCAAAGCATTATGGAGGAATTTAACACCCTCCTGAACAACCTACACCCATCCATCCAATTCACAAAGGAGATGAACAGTAGCAAATTACCATTTCTAGATATAATGGTAATTAAAAAGAACACCGCCATTACCACAGATATATATTACAAACACACAGACACACACCAATACTTGAACTTTAAATCGTGCCATCCACCCCATACAAAACGCAACATACCATACTGCCTAGCCAGGAGAATATGTACTATTGTAGAGGATATAGAGACCAGAAATAAACGCCTGATGGAACTGAAAGAATTTCTGGTGAAGCAAAAATACCCATCACGACTCATAGAAAATGGTATTCAGCGGGCTTCGAAAATACCCATACAACAACTGAGGACACCGCAAAGAAAAGACAAACAGGAAAAGATCATTCCATTTATAGTGACACAAAATCCATGCCACCAGAACATCTTTAATATCGCCAAAGCGAACTTACCGATCCTTGCACAAAGTAAGGAATTGAGAAATATCATTACAGATCAAAATATAACTCTCAGTAAGAGACAACCTAAAAACTTGAAAAAACTATTAACAAAGGCAAGGTTTGACCTCAGCAACAAAAATCAAACATTCACTGTATCCAAATGCAATGATAGCCGATGCGGCACATGCCGATCAATCCATACCGGCCCATATATGAACACAAAAACAGGGAAAATATTCACCAATGCGAACATGAACTGCAAAAGTAGAAATCTAATCTACTGCATCAAATGCCCTAATTGTGAAGAATTGTACGTTGGCCAGACAGGTAATGCACTATCGGAACGCTCACGGGTACATCGACAACAGATTAAAAACCCAGAAGTCCGCCAAATACCACTGAGTAACCATCTAGCAACATGTGGTCATCAAACTTTTATTATATTTCCATTCCATAAACTTTACAACCGGAATGAAATTGAAAGAAAATGCAAAGAAAAGGACTTTATTAAGAAATTCAAACCCACTCTTAACAAACAATGATTAAATCCATCTCACTTGGGGTTTAAAAATCTTATCCCTGTAACCAAAACACAAAAAATCTCTCAGATATCATCATTTCTATAAATAGATTTGGCATCATTTCTAAGAAAAGCCAAACACCTACTGCGGTTTAAAAATCTTATCCCTACAACCCACACAAAACAATAAATTAAAATATCATCATGTCTAAAAATAGATTTAACATCAATTCTAAAAATAGCCAGACACCTACTGCTGCCATCCAAAGGAATTGGTATAAAAGACAGAAAACCAGCCAACTTATTACAGTCTGTTAAAGATTGTCATACCGGCCATGACGAAGGGAAATAGCCCTGAAACTCGAGTCGCCTTTATATATATATATTTATATTTATATATTTATATATTTGATCCTTTATATTGAACACTCAATATTTCATCTACATTCAATACTTTATTTCATGGTGCCATCCATTTTTATTTTATTTTATATTATATATTGTATATTATATTATATATTGTATATTCCATATTCTATACCCCACATTAGTTCTGCAGGAATATAAATAAAACATAAAAAACAGACAGTGTTGGAACTCTTTTAAGCAAAATAATATATTCCTCTATACACAATCATACAAAAAAATCCACCTTTTTTTGTATTTATTTTTACTCGCATATATATATATATATATGTATATATATAGACAGGGGCGGCCTTGAACCAATTGGACCGACTTTTCCACATCGGATTTCGACATTTAATTTTTAAAAAAGGTTTGAAAAATAGACTTTCTACCGAAATTAAGTTTCTTTCGGATGTTAAATTTGTTGCCGATTCTTGCCAGAATATTTTTAACAGGGGTTGTTTATTTAGATCTAGTTTAAATTTATAGTTTAATAAAAACTCAAAATGTGACAGTCCCAAAATATATATATATACATGTGTGTGTTTGCGTGTGTGTCTGTGTATTTATATATTATACATTTATTTATATATATATATATATATATATATATATATATATATATATATATATATCTTTATATACAGAGAGACCCAGAGACACAAAGTTCATAAATTGTGCTAGAAATAAGCCTGAAATCACCAATAGTCTTTTGAAGTCAAAATTTTGGGATTTTGGCTAATAAGACTAGTATCATTCTTTCTCTTTCTCTCTCTCTTTCCCTCTCTCTCTCTCTCTCTCTCTCTGTCTCTCTGTATATAAAGTTATATATATATATACACACATGTATATATATATATTTTGGGAATGTCACATTTTGAGTTTTTATTAAACTATAAATTTAAACTAGATCTAAATAAACAACCCCTGTTAAAAATATTCTGGCAAGAATCGGCAACAAATTTAACATCCCAAAGAAACTTAATTTCGGTAGAAAGTCTATTTTTCAAACTTATTTTAAAAATTAAATGTCGAAATCCGATGTGGAAAAGTCGGTCCAATTGGTTCAAGGCCGCCCCTGTCTATATATATACATATATATATATTTTTTTGGGGACTGTCACATGAAGTTGACTGTATACAACTACTTTATATATATAAATATACAAATTAATTATCAATTATCAATATAGGGCGTCGTTTAAAAAAGATTTTCGCTACTCTTTCTAGCAAATTAAAACAATAACATACACATTGAACAAAGCAGTCGCTGAGGTATAAAGGGAAATAACCCTACATTTGAGAGTTATTTCCCTTTATACCTCAGCGACCGCTTTGTTCAACGTGTATGTTATTGTTTTAATTTGCTAGAAAGAGCAGCGAAAATATTTTTTAAACGACGCCCTATATTGATAATTTATGATTGATATATATATTTATAAATATAAAGTAGTTGTATACAGTCAACTTAATGTGACAGTCCCAAAATATATATATATATATGTATATATATAGACAGGGGCGGCCTTGAACCAATTGGACCGACTTTTCCACATCGGATTTCGACATTTAATTTTTAAAAAAAGTTTGAAAAATAGACTTTCTACCGAAATTAAGTTTCTTTCGGATGTTAAATTTGTTGCCGATTCTTGCCAGAATATTTTTAACAGGGGTTGTTTATTTAGATCTAGTTTAAATTTATAGTTTAATAAAAACTCAAAATGTGACAGTCCCAAAATATATATATATACATGTGTGTGTTTGCGTGTGTGTCTGTGTATTTATATATTATGCATTTATATATATATATATATATATATATATATATATATATATATATATATATATATATATATATATATATACATATATATATATATATATATATATATATATATATATATATACATATATATATATATATATATATATATATATATATATATATATACATATATATATATATATATATATATATATATACATATATATATATATATATATATATATATATATATATATATATATATATATATATATACATATATATACATATATATATATATACATATATATATATATATACATATATATATATATATATATATATATACATATATATATATATACATATATATATATATATATATATATATATGTATGTATATATATATGTATGTATATATATATGTATGTATATATATATGTATGTATATATATATGTATGTATATATATATGTATGTATATATACATGTATGTATATATACATGTATGTATATATATATGTATGTATATATATATGTATGTATATATATATGTATGTATATATATATGTATGTATATATATATGTATGTATATATATATGTATGTATATATATATGTATGTATATATATATGTATGTATATATATATGTATGTATATATATGTATGTATATATATATATGTATGTATATATATATATGTATGTATATATATATGTATGTATATATATATGTATGTATATATATATGTATGTATATATATATGTATGTATATATATATGTATGTATATATATATGTATGTATATATATATGTATGTATATATATATGTATGTATATATATATGTATGTATATATATATGTATGTATATATATATGTATGTATATATATATGTATGTATATATATATGTATGTATATATATATGTATGTATATATATATGTATGTATATATATGTATGTATGTATATATATATGTATGTATATATATATGTATGTATATATATATGTATGTATATATATATGTATGTATATATATATGTATGTATATATATATGTATGTATATATATATGTATGTATATATATATGTATGTATATATATATGTATGTATATATATATGTATGTATATATGTATGTATATATATATGTATGTATATATATATGTATGTATATATATATGTATGTATATATATATGTATGTATATATATATGTATGTATATATATATGTATGTATATATATATGTATGTATATATATGTATGTATATATATATGTATGTATATATATATGTATGTATATATATATGTATGTATATATATATGTATGTATATATATATGTATGTATATATATATGTATGTATATATATATGTATGTATATATATATGTATGTATATATATATGTATGTATATATATATGTATGTATATATATATGTATGTATATATATATATATATATATATATATATATATATATATATCTTTATATACAGAGAGACCCAGAGACACAAAGTTCATAAATTGTGCTAGAAATAAGCCTGAAATCACCAATAGTCTTTTGAAGTCAAAATTTTTGGATTTTGGCTAATAAGACTAGTATCATTCTTTCTCTTTCTCTCTCTCTTTCTCTCTCTCTTTCCCTCTCTCTCTCTCTCTCTCTCTCTCTGTCTCTCTGTATATAAAGTTATATATATATATACACACATGTATATATATATATTTTGGGAATGTCACATTTTGAGTTTTTATTAAACTATAAATTTAAACAAGATCTAAATAAACAACCCCTGTTAAAAATATTCTGGCAAGAATCGGCAAGAAATTTAACATCCCAAAGAAACTTAATTTCGGTAGAAAGTCTATTTTTCAAACTTATTTTAAAAATTAAATGTCGAAATCCGATGTGGAAAAGTCGGTCCAATTGGTTCAAGGCCGCCCCTGTCTATATATATACATATATATATATATTTTTGGGGACTGTCACATGAAGTTGACTGTATACAACTACTTTATATATATAAATATACAAATTAATTATCAATTATCAATATAGGGCGTCGTTTAAAAAAGATTTTCGCTGCTCTTTCTAGCAAATTAAAACAATAACATACACATTGAACAAAGCAGTCGCTGAGGTATAAAGGGAAATAACCCTACCTTTGAGAGTTATTTCCCTTTATACCTCAGCGACCGCTTTGTTCAACGTGTATGTTATTGTTTTAATTTGCTAGAAAGAGCAGCGAAAATATTTTTTAAACGACGCCCTATATTGATAATTTATGATTGATATATATATTTATATATATAAAGTAGTTGTATACAGTCAACTTAATGTGACAGTCCCAAAATATATATATATATATGTATATATATAGACAGGGGCGGCCTTGAACCAATTGGACCGACTTTTCCACATCGGATTTCGACATTTAATTTTTAAAAAAAGTTTGAAAAATAGACTTTCTACCGAAATTAAGTTTCTTTCGGATGTTAAATTTGTTGCCGATTCTTGCCAGAATATTTTTAACAGGGGATGTTTATTTAGATCTAGTTTAAATTTATAGTTTAATAAAAACTCAAAATGTGACAGTCCCAAAATATATATATATACATGTGTGTGTTTGCTTGTGTGTCTGTGTATTTATATATTATACATTTATTTATATATATATATATATATATATATCTTTATATACAGAGAGACCCAGAGACACAAAGTTCATAAACTGTGCTAGAAATAAACCTGAAATCACCAATAGTCTTTTGAAGTCAAAATTTTTGGATTTTGGCTAATAAGACTAGTATCATTCCTTCTCTTTCTCTCTCTCTTTCTTTCTCTCTTTCCCACTCTCTCTCTCTCTCTCTCTGTAAATAAAGATATATATATATATATATATATATGTGTGTGTGTGTATTTATATATTATACATTTATATATTATATATCTTTATATACAGAGAGACAGAGAGAGAGAAAGAGAGAGAGTGGGAAAGAGAGAGAAAGAGAAAGAATGATACTAGTCTTAAAAAAAAAACAACTAGTGTTAACTGTTTGATTAAAATCCATTCAAGGCGATGCTCCGGCATGGCCACAGTCAAATGAGTGAAACAAGTAAAAGATTAGAAGAATCACATATGTATGCATGTATAGACATACGTACACCCATAACATTTTCACACGTCTATACATAAACGCATACAAGACCGGAAGTAATAGAAAATGTCTTTTAAACAATGGTTTTAAGAAGTATTTTTAAAAACAAGTTTTTTACCAACAGTTTTAACATTGAGTAATGAGAGTGGTTTCCTTTGACACTAAAAAACGAAAATGTTACAAAGTTCATAAATTGTGCTAAGAAATAAGCCTGAAATCACCAATAGTTTTTTGAAGTCAAAATTTTAAAAAATGATTTTTAAAAACAAGTTTTTTAGTGTCAAGGAAAATTTAGATTAAAATTGTTGGTAAAAGTCACTTTGTCTGTTACATGGTGGTCTAGGTTTCAATTCCTACCCAGTTTGAAATTATTTTATTATTTTTTTATTAATGTAAATTGGCAACCCTTTATATTGATCTTCAGCCAAGATAAGTTGAAATATGTCATTTTTTAATTGCATTTCTGTTGGTGTCTTGGTGGTCTTGTGGGTAAAGGCATATGTAAACACCAATAACATTGTGGGCAGGGTTCAATATCACCCAGAGCCTGCACTAAGGTGTCTTATGAAAATTTTTCACTTTTTTTTTTTTAATTTCTAGGGAAAAAAATGAAAATGTTTGAAACCTCCACCTCTGTGCCATGTTACTACTTCTAAACACCTCTACTTATGAGGCCACCAAAGCAGCAACAATATTAACATGAAAATTAAGATATCTAAAGTTATTTCATTTTTTTGTAATTAAAGGAAACCTATGAAATTTGGTAACACACACACATACACACATAATACAACTTAAGTTAATAAAAAAAAATAATAATTTTAAACTGGGTAGGAATTGAAACCTAAACCACCATTTAACAGACAGAGTGACTTTTACCAACAATTTCAATGTTAAAATTTAGATATTTAAATATTTTCTTTATTGGTAAGACTGTTGTTGTTGCTGTTTGTTCCTTCTGAAGCCATGTCTGGTTCATAATGGCTGGTTTCCTGGTTTCATTTCACGTGGATAGGATGTTGGTTCATCGCAGGTGATCTGCTAGATGTACCCCAGTGTCACTGATGACATGTGCTGTTCTCTCAATAATAATAATAATAATAATAATAATAATAACAATAAGGAAATAAAATATTAACAAACAAGATTAATTTTGTTATTTTTTAATCTTTAATTTCTGTAATAATACTTTTTCTAAACAATAACATCGGAGCTTCAAATGCCATCGGAGCCAAAAATGCAACCATAAACGTGACTCCAAGACAACCTAGAAACAGGAACACCTGAAGAAGAGAGAGAATGATAGATATGATGGAAAATAGTAAAATAAGGATTAGAATGAATTAACAATAAAGGATCTTATGATAAAACATGGATGTTATATATCATCATCGTCTTACGTCTTATTTCCATGCTGGCAGGGGTTGGATGATTTGACAGGAGCTGACAAGGCTGGAGAGCTGCACCAGATTCCAGTTGTCTGTTTTGGTAGATTTCTATGGCTGGATGCCCTTCCTGATGTCAATCACTTTACAGAGTATACTATATATATGTATATATATATATATATATATATATATATATATATCTTAAAGGATAGAGCTCAAAATCAATGCATTGAAGATACTTTATTGCAGCAACAATTATAATAATAACAGAAACAACCACAATAAGCCAAACCTATGCACATTTCAATAAGGGTATCCCGGAAAAATAAACCACATCATAAGATGTCTCGTAAAATATTGTAACAAATTACAACATATTACAAATTTCTGGATACTCCATCTCATCAGGGTCGCATTATTGCCATCACCAATACCATTATTAGCAAAACACACACATCATCCAAGAGGGTGAAAGAATAATCGACGGCACGCAACCTACCATCGTTATTTTCTTACAGAGTGTAAACAAACCAGTCAACCGAAATCCAGCGACGTACACCGCCCGGTTTACAGCGTAAAAATCCCTTGCCAAAAATTCATCCCCCCTGTACATCAAGATTTCCTATCGGATCTTCCTATAACGATAGTGTATTAATTAATTCATTAATTATACCCGCCCACGCCCACGCACCGCACACCACCACCCACATGCCCACACCTACCCCCACACACACATATACCTATACTTAGATACACACACCCATATATATTTATATGTATTTTTTATAAATATATATGGGTGTGTGTATCTAAGTATAGGTATATGTGTGTGTGGGGGTAGGTGTGGGCATGTGGGTGGTGGTGTGCGGTGCGTGGGCGTGGGCGGGTATAATTAATGAATTAATTAATACACTATCGTTATAGGAAGATCCGATAGGAAATCTTGATGTACAGGGGGGATGAATTTTTGGCAAGGGATTTTTACGCTGTAAACCGGGCGGTGTACGTCGCTGGATTTCGGTTGACTGGTTTGTTTACACTCTGTAAGAAAATAACGATGGTAGGTTGCGTGCCGTCGATTATTCTTTCACCCTCTTGGATGATGTGTGTGTTTTGCTAATAATGGTATTGGTGATGGCAATAATGCGACCCTGATGAGATGGAGTATCCAGAAATTTGTAATATGTTGTAATTTGTTACAATATTTTACGAGACATCTTATGATGTGGTTTATTTTTCCGGGATACCCTATTGAAATGTGCATAGGTTTGGCTTATTGTGGTTGTTTCTGTTATTATTATAATTGTTGCTGCAATAAAGTATCTTCAATGCATTGATTTTGAGCTCTATCCTTTAAGAGACATGTATACATATATATATACAAAAACTCAACTGTGAGTTTTTGGCTAAGACTGTTAACAGATACTATATATTTTGTAAAATTTGTTTTATAAAAGTATATATTTAATATATATATATATATATATATATATATGTGTGTGTGTTTGTGTGTCTGTGTTTGTTCCCCCCCACCGCAACCACTTGACAACTGGTGTTGGTGTTTACATCCTCATGAAAGACACAAAATAAGTACCAAGCTATTCTGGTAAGAAAACTTAGCAAGAGCCTATGTATACATTTTAATTAAAATATATTTCGTTTTTGCTAGATTAGATTTGTTTCATTAAATTTCCAATAAAGCACTCCACAGGGGCAATAAGGACAGAGGAATAACGGGTGCTCTTGCCTTCGTACTGCGGCAAACATGTGGCCAAGGTGCGAGTGAGTAAGGTGCCATCCGAACTGAAACTTTAAACACATAAACACACTATACGATCATGTAATCAGTATGCGTGCGCGCAACGACCGGAAGTTGTGGTGGACTAAGAGATAGATAGAGAGAGAGAGAGAGAGTGTGTGTTTATGTTTGCTTTTTTTCTTTTTCTATGTTTCTTCCCTTACGGAAAATGCTGAATTGATGTAAACAAATGCATGTGCTCGCTTGGCATTTCTAGTACTTGTATCGAAAGAATGCAAGTGACTTTCCGTCTTTATGCTGTGCTCTCTTCACGTTCCTTGCATGGCTCTTCTCCTCCACCTGATATAGTCCCAATCAAGAGTTTCGATGGCACATCTGGTGTATAAGAGAATTTGACATCGCTGCCCTAAACTCTGTCTCATTTCGAGCCATTGGTTCGTCTGGTATCGTGGAGAGGAAAGCGTCGAGTTTTGTCTTGAAGACCTCCACATCCATGTTTTGCAGGTCTCTCAAATGTTCTGGCAGGGCATTGAAGAGCTGAGGTCCTCTGAAACCGAGGCTGCTGCAGTATCTCGTTCTTATGTGAGATGCAGTGGATGGCACCTTTGGCACCATGCAGTGGCGACCCGTGCGGGCATTCCTGTAGTACTTGATGCCAAAGTTTGGCACCAGTCCTTCCAGTATTTTCCATATGTATATTATTACATATCTCTCCCGTCTGCGCTCCAGGGAGTAGAGACCTAGTGCCTTCAGTCGCTCCCTGTATTTCATCTGTTGGACTGTGGCGATCTTTTTTGTATAGAGAAAGAGAGTCTGCCGTATGTCGACCCAACAGAGGGACCAGCTATCCGAGTTGACAGTACCAGGGTACATAAAGCAATTAAGAGTATGAAGATAGGGAAAGCCCCCGGCCCATCAGGAATCACTGCAGAGATGCTCAAAATATCTGGCAGTGTTGGCTATAGCCTAGTCACCCGTATTACGAACCAGGTGATACACGAAGGAGTCATACCCAATGACTGGTGTAGCAGCACCATAGTAAACTGCTTCAAAGGTAAAGATACAAATAATTACAGAGGTATCAAGCTTTTAGATCAGGTAATGAAAGTCATGGGGAGGGTCATAGCTCAACTGCTTAGGGAGCGAGTCAGTTTAGATGAGATGCAGTTTGGGTTCATGCCTGGGAAAAGCACCACTGATGCTATATTTCTGGTAAGACAGCTTCAGGAGAAATACCTAGCCAAGGATAAACCTCTGTACCTGGCTTTCGTTGATATGGAGAAAGCCTTTGACAGGGTCACCCGATCTCTCATCTGGTGGTCAACGAGGAAACTAGGGATAGAAGAATGGTTAGTGAGAGCTGTGCGAGCCATGTACAGAGATGCTGCCAGTAAGGTGAGGGTTGGCAATGAGTACAGTGAAGAATTCCGGGTGGAGGTAGGGGTCCACCAAGGTTCTGTCCTCAGCCCCCTCCTATTTATCATAGTCCTCCAGGCTATAACAGAGGAATTCAAGACAGGATGCCCCTGGGAGCTCCTCTATGCTGATGACTTTGCACTAATTGCTGAGTCACTATCAGAACTAGAGGAGAAGTTTCAGGTGTGGAAGCAAGGACTAGAATCGAAGGGCCTTAGAGTCAACCTAGCTAAAACCAAAGTCCTAATAAGTAGGAAGGCAGACAAAACACAAACCCCTTCGGGTAGACGGCCCTGCTCGATCTGTAGAAAAAGAGTGGGTAGTAACTCTATAAGATGCACCCAGTGCAAGCTATGGACACATAAGAGGTGCAGCAATATCAAAGGAAGGTTAACTAGAAAGTTAGTTTTTGTATGTAGCAGATGTTCAGGAGCTATAAACACTGTGAATGTGCAGAAAACAACTTCTGCCACATTCCAGGGAGAAAAACTAGAAGTGGTTGATAGCTTCCGCTATCTTGGTGACCAAATTAGCAGTGGGGGTGGGTGCGCTGAAAGCGTAGCTGCTAGAATTAGAATAGCCTGGGCAAAGTTCAGAGAGCTCTTACCTCTGCTGGCGACAAAGGGTCTCTCTCTCTCAGAGTAAAAGGCAGATTGTATGACGCATGTGTACGAACAGCCATGCTTCATGGCAGTGAAACATGGGCCGTGACTGCTGAGGACATGCGTAGGCTCGCAAGGAATGAAGCCAGTATGCTCCGTTGGATGTGTAATGTCAATGTGAATACCCGTCAGAGTGTAAGTATCTTGAGAGAAAAGCTGAACATTAGAAGCATCAGTTGTGGTGTGCAAGAGAGATGACTGCGCTGGTATGGTCATGTAGCGAGAATGGATGAGGATAGCTGTGTTAAAAAGTGCCACACCTTAGCAGTTGAGGGAACCCGTGGAAGAGGTAGGCCCAGGAAGACCTGGGCTGAGGTGGTGAGGCAAGACTTTCAAATATTGGGCCTCACCGAGGCGATGACTTCTGACCGAAACCTTTGGAAATATGCTGTGTGTGAGAAGACTCGGCAAGCCAAGTGAGACCTAAATCTATGGCCTCAGGCAGTCCACTTATGCGTACCTTTCTTCATTGGACACCAAACACCACTTGCGAAGACCTGTTGAGGCAAGTGAAATCGAAATCGAAATTGAAATTCAGCTTGCGAAGACTTATTGGGGAAAGCAAAATCGTGGTGGCACCTGTGCCCAGCGTCGCCTTTCTGGCACTTGTGCCAGCAGCATGTGTATGGACCTTCAAG